>NC_056626.2:1928408-2158393 GCF_002870075.4 Lactuca sativa | reverse complement strand
TTTTGGATTTTTCCATTTATTTTGCATTTTAAAATTATTTTTTAGAATATGTAGAGTGTAATATTCTATTAGAATATTTTACGTATTTTTTAAAAAAAAACGGGATTTATTGTATTTTATTTTTATTTCTTTTAGTTAATTCAAGTTCCGAAAATAATATTTAAAAAAAGATTTTTTACATTTTTTCTTTTATTTTGCATTTTAAAATTATTTTTTAGAATATGTTAGTGTAATATTCTATTAGAAAATTTCACTTATTTTTCAAAAAAACAGGATTTTTTTTAGTTAGTTCAATTTTCGAAATAATATTTAAAATTTTTTTTTATGATTTTTCCATTTATTTTGAATTTTAAAATTATTTTTAGATTTGGTCTCACGGTCTAAAAAAATTAAAATGGTTTCAAATGAACCTGAATATATATATATATATATATATATATATATATATATATATATATATATATATATATATATATATATATATATATATATATATATATATATATATATATATATATATATATATATATATATATATATATATATATATATATATATATATATATATATATATATATAACACAAGTGGATGCACGGGTCGTTTCTTTAATTGCTTGTAAAAGCCCATTAATTATCGGGCTTAAGCCTAACAACAAAAAGCATTCAAACGTTTACTACATATTAATGGGCTCTTATATCTCAATTTTCAATTTACAAATTAAATGTTTCCATTTAACAAAATAGAATATATATATATATATATATATATATATATATATATATATATATATATATATATATATATATATCCTCCTTAATAAATATTGATCTTTTTGCCACATGTCATATTCTCATTTATTTTGTCACATATAATTTTTTGGTTATTTTAAATTAATTTTTATTCCACATGTCATTTTATGGTTTTTTTTATTTTGTTAAGCTCTAGATGGTATTTAAATGCAATAATAGATGCATATCAATTTCATTAATGAACTTTACTTTAATTTTAAAATCACTAAATTAAAGATTCATTAATTTTTTTTTATTTATTTATCTAAATTATTTGAGTTTAAATTTAAAAGAAAAAAAAACATTTCTTTTCACACCACCTGTCTTCACTGTTATCTCCATACCTATAATCATTGGGTTATGTTTTCGAGAGTCTTCCCTTCTTAATAGATTGTGAAGACCCTTTGAGCTTCCTTTTCTCTCCTTTCTCATCTTTCTCCAGACCCTTCTCCCTAATTTGGATCTCCATGTTCCTTGCTGACTAGATGGCCTCCTTTAGAGTCCTTTCTATTTTTATCATTGGACCAAAGTCTGCTAGCAATCCATTAGCAAACTTGTTGACCTTGGAGAGTTTAGCTGGAACTAAATAAGGAACAAACTTCATTTTCTTCATAAAACTTGCAGCGTACTCGCTGACGCTCATCCTTCCCTTTTTCAGATTCTGCAACTCATTGTTGATCTCCAGAAGATCTTGCTCAGAGCAGTACTACATTTTCAGTTGCACCTAAAAGTCTTCCCAAGACATCTTCCTAAGACAAACTCGCTCTTATACCAATTGAAGGTTTGTATTTGATCGAATACACTTCAAGTATGAATAAGAAAAGCAAAACCAATCTAAGAAAAATAATCAACAGAAAGTGAATAACACAGGAGTTCTCCAAATGTTCCTTTCACCAAGAAAAACGGTTTTGTCTTCACCAAGAAGACAGGTTTGTCACAAAGACAATTGACACAAAGCCACAAACAAAACTACTCGACCTTACTACATTATGGTTTACTTTAATGGTGTATATATACTAATCAATACATGTATATATCCCATGATTGACGGGATTGTATAGACTCTATACTAAGAACCAATCTTATCATAAAGATACAAGATCTGATATATATTTTATATTTATCTATAATAACTGCCTAATATACGAAAGATTACAATTGGACAACTATAATATAAGTTGACGTTGTTGAACTTGAGATGTTGGCGTTGATGACTTGTAGACGCTGACACTGATAAATCAACATGTTATGTGTTTGACTCATCAGATCATAAGGTGTGACCTTATATTTTCTATCTCGATTTAATCATCAATAGGGATAATGAATAGCTCCATCAACAAGTATGTATTTCCCTTCATTTCTATAATTCTTATATTTTCTTTTTGCATGATATGTAGAGTCTATAAGTACGAGCTGTATGAGGCTTCTTGTTGTTTTAATCACTTAATTTGTGATTTAGTCAGCCCCACCCTACCGGTATACTTTATGTAGTCCCTTCCAAATACGTTTCACTTTCAAGAGAGGTAAACATCCTTAGATTGTTTGTTAATCTCTTTTCAATTACTTTGTATCTTTATAATGCCTTTATTGTTTTTTCGGCTCATGATGTATTAAATTTACATAACTAGGAGCTTCAAGGAATTATAAAAGGTTTTGGCTACTTGTGTGGCTCTTAATCATGTAAACATTCTAAGTGAGCTTTTTTAGTTGGGAAATTGAGTAATCTAACCACAATTTGAGTTGTAGTTAACAAAACTAACCAATTTTTTTTTTTGAAAACTAACCACTTGGTCCAGGATGCGCCATTCCGGACCAGAATAAACGGCCCAAGCCGAATATTATAGCCCAATGCTATATATATATATATATATATATATATATATATATATATATATATATATATATTGGTCCCACACACAAAAATCTGAAATATGAGTTATGGATTCTGAAGTTCCAAAGTTCATTTTCCCCATATTTCGGACCTCGTTGGATTTTTCAAACCAATTGAGCTCTACTCTTTAAGTTACTTGCATTTGAGTTTTCAAACAAGTATATGTATTTCAGAATGAGCTGAACACTCAGGAATATGATGAACGAGTCCGAAATGTCCATTTTTTTATATATTTTTTGTTGTACATATATGTGGTGCATTTAAGTATCTTAGAGTGTGTTTAGGAGCGTTTTTAAGTCCGGAACTATGTTTTCTAGAATATCCGGAATGCTCATGTAGCTCCGGAATACAAAGAACTTATTTCGGAATAAGAAATACTTAATTCGGAATATGAAGAACTTAATCGAGTAACATGTTCCGAAATAACAAGCTGGAATGAAGATGAATTATTACTTTTTTTGGTGCCTGACATTGTTTAATAACCATTATTAGTCCAAAGACAAATCTATATGAAAAGTGGGCTTAACAGACAAAAAAAATTGTATTCCATTTATAGGAGCTTTCAAATTTGAGCCCGATAAACGTAAAAACGATTAAAATTTTGTTAAAAAGGTGGAATTATGGTAATGTATTAAAATGTTGTTGGAATTTTGTTTTTTGCAGATAACAAACCATGATGCTGATTTAGAAATTAAATTTAAAATAAACCAGCACAGACACCTATAAAATTAAAAAAGAAATCAGAAAGGGTATTAAAGCTTAAATTAAAAGCTGATAGAACTCTGAAAGTGTTAGAATAAATAAGAGTTGATTGAAAGATTTTTAACAGAAAAGTAAATCAAACAATGAATGCAATGATCAAACTGGTGTCGAATGATTAATAATAATTACCTTAGAAGAGCTCGATGAAGAACTTCTATTGTAAAGGCAAGTAGGACAAAAATACAATCGATACACTAATACGGTGCATGTATTCACTATATATAGTCTAACCCTACAAACTTTAAATATTGGGTGGACATGCCCAACCCATTACAAAATGGACTATTATAGTACAAAACATTATTGACAAAACAAAAAATATCCCAAGAATCTCCCACGTTGTGTCAATAAGGAAGGCAGATTCTTCAGTTCTGTTGAAATTTTTGAACAACGAAAAGCTTTGGCATTATTCCCAGCAGAGTTTTGCGAACCAAGATGTACCAGTTGATCTTATCTGAGAAACATTTCTTGTCCCCAACACTGTTCTCTTTGCACTGATTTATAAACTCCAAAATGTATTCCAGGCATGGGGTGGAGAATAGATGCTTGTCAAGTAGAAAGAAGCAAACTCTATGAAAATTAGCATTAGCTCTTTCTCGAATTTGAAATGCCACACTCCAATCACCCTTTCGTATTCTTCCCAGTTTCATCTTGTCAAGATCTTTCAGAGGCTCCTTAGGAAGCACTATAGGTTTCTTGCGAAGGACAGTCGCAATTTCCACATCCATCTTCCCAACTTCTTGGATGTAACAAACCAACATTCTTTTAAGATATGAAATAATAAGTTCGAATTTATGTTCATCCTTCAGCAAGAGATGCAACAGAGAAATCCAGTCGAATGGGTTTAGATAGAGAAAATCAGCCAGAGTAAGTTCAGACACCGAACTTGCAGCTCCTCGTGTAACCTTGAAACGAACGTTTAGGAAGCTTTTAGTTTCAATGGGACCATAAACCTTCACGACATTTATTTTCTTTTCACTCCATGTTTGGTACTGTGGCTTCATGTGCTTAAGATAGAGCGAGAATAGCACCTGATCACCGTCATGGTCTGGAAGAGAAGCGTTCGCAATCTTGTCAAAACTATGAACCTGAAAGGCCTTCGGTGTGATTGGAAGATGAAGCTACAAATCCAGAGAGTTCTCCAAATCAAACGATACTAGGGGATCAAGATAGTAAGTATTTAGATTATCAATGGCTTCATTTAAAATACGTTCCATAGACCAGGTAGGAAAAAGAAGCTTTTGAGTTCCCAGGGTGACTAGGGCTTCACGGGCTTTCCTTTCTTTTTCTTCTGCTTCCTTGAAGATTCGCGTATTTTCTTCAATCTCTGCATGACAAACCTTGCATCTTAAATATTCATTTTCATCATCTTCTTCTTCCTCCACCTCCTCATCATCAACCCATATCCCTTTTCCTCGTGATGCTGAAGCTACATTATCCTTCAGATCTTTTGACTTGGGTGGTTTTTGTTCGTGCTCATCAAAGCTACCATCTAGTTTCTTAATTTCTTCAGCAAAAACCTTCTTTGCTTCTCCCCTTTCTTTTGGAATTATAGAGGATTCCAAAACACCCTCAATTCGGTCAAGCATGGAGAAGATGGGTTTTGATTTCTCAGCTAGATGCTGACGAACATAGACTGTGAGGAGTGAATCACGAGTCTTAATGAGATTATGCAAGTGAGCATTTATATCAACAACACAACTATTGATCACAACTTTCTCAGACTTGAGTGCATCAATCTGTGAGTTCGCATGTGATAATTTGACTGAGAGAACCTTCGCCTTCTCAGTTTTAACATCAAGTCGATCCATGATTTTGTTCTCTATAGCTAGATCATCCTGAGGCTTTTCAATTTTGGAGGAGATAGATGTTTGAAACTCCGAATTGTCGGTATGGATTTCAATACGAACCTTCTTAAGAGCGTCTTTCTCTATTTGAAGTGAAGAACCAAGGCTAGTGATAACCTTATTTGTTGCGGCAAGTGTTTGATTCAAAAGAAGTTTTGAAATCACCCATGAAGGTTTTAACATCAGAGAGTAGTTTTTTTTGACTTTTTTGGTCGTATCCTTGCAAGTTTTCTGTGAATCCTCGACAACTTTGTTTGTTTTTGCAAAGTTTGCAGCATGCTCTTTCGTCAAAGTCTCGGGCAAAGCTTTGTGAGACTCACTAGAGTATTCTGAGCTAGAGGAAGACATGGATGATTCAAGCAAGGAATCCAGCTTGTCTTAAGGTATCTTAAACTAACGTTTGGACATAAGGGCACCATCCTCATCCCCACTAGATTGTTGAAAATTGAACTTACTATAGTGAAAGTCTTCAAAAACATCCCGATCGTCATTGAACATTGTATAAGGAGCATCATGTTGAAGGGGTGAGATGGGAGTGAAACCAGCACCAAAAGAGAAACTAGAAGCCCCTGTCCCCATATCAGATACGTTGACGGTGACCAGTGGTGTACTAGTGGTGGTAGTGGTGGTTGTTGTGTAGTCTGTGAAGAAAGGAGTTGATTGTGCAATAGAAACTCGTGGTTATGAAATTCCCACAGAAACATTCAGACAGGGAGCTATTGTGATAGGTGTAGTTGTGGCAATAGGAGAAGGTGGAGTAAAATCCTAGAAAAAGTCAGTTGTTATGGGAACAAAAGTTGGCACAGAAAAAGTTACCTTAGGATTAGTTGTTGATGGCTCTGAAACCATGGGTTGCCAAGTCAAAGTTGTGTCTTCATCGCATGTTGGACTTGCTCTGGTATACGAATGTCGGAGATGGTGTGTGACTCCAAATCCTCCTCATTATCTGGTGTAGGAGACTTAGGCTTGCGAGCGATTCACTTGACTTTCTTCGTTGGAGTGTGAATAGGCTCGCCAGGTCTAACATTCGCTTTTCATTTACCCCCTTTGTTTGGCTTGTCAACCTCTTCTAAGGCCTTTCGCATCTCAACAGTTAGTCGACGAGGACTAGATGCTAGTTGTCTGCGGTATTCTTTGATAACTTCACTGTCTGCTGGAACATAGCGAAGCATGGTCTCTGGAATAGATTCGATGAAGACGAACCTTGAACTGTCAGACACAATGACATTAGAAGTATGGAAAACTAGAATTGCTGCAATCACCGACCCTCTATCACCGGAATGTTGTGATGATCAATTGCTCTCTAAACAATGATAGCCCAAAAACAAGCACAAGATATCTCCAAGTGCCTTGTTATAGAAACAGTACTCTGAACAAGTTTTTCAAAAAGGACTGAACTGTAATCTTGATTGATCCCAGAGTAAACACCATAGATAATAGTTAGAAAAAGCTTACTTGCGCTATCTGAACCCGTTACCCTCTCTGAAAAACTTTTGAAAATGAGAGTAAACAGCCCATTCCACATGGGAGGAAGGTTAGGCTTCTTGAACTTGGATTGAACCGAAAGATAGTTGCTGTAACACATCTGGTAGAACATTTCCAGAATAGCAGAAAAGGAGATTGATTCAGGATCGACCAAATCCCTAGTAGAGGGTGTTGGGTTTTGAGCATTCTAACACTCCTATGGTGTACATGCAACCCTATAAACCTTGGATCTATGTTTTCTCTATTATACATGCAAATAAGAACTTTCCAAGGCTTTAATCCTAACTAGCATATTATGATGTTCTTAATCTACAAAGTACTAGATAGAGGACATACCTTTTGATGTAGCTTGATGTCTTCAAGCTTTAAGAGCTTAGCCCCAATAGTGTGGAAGCCTCAAGTGGAATCACAAATCACCAAGACACCTTGGAAGACTTTAGAGAATATGAATACTTGGTTCTCTCTTAGTAAAATCGGCTAGCCCTCTTAGTGTATCCACACTAGTGCCAATTTCACCAACCAAAGACATCTTTATATAGTATGGAGGATTAGGGTTAAACCCTAATACCCATGACCTTTCATTTCCTAGGATCCATGGGTTAAACACTCCATGGACTATCCATGAAAGCTTAGCCCAACCTAAATGAACTTGGCCCATTCCATATATATAAGAGTCCATATTTAATTAGTTCCTTTTGATCACTTAATTAATTATAAATTAATTCTTGATCAATACTAATTAAATAATATGATTCCATATTAATATATTAGAACTTATAATATATTAATATTAATCATAAACATACTATTCTCAAAAGATTATCCATATAAATTATGTCGGTGAAGTGCAACCCAAATGGACCATGCCGGGTCGGGTCAAGTACATACCAAATATAGTTATGGACTTAGACATTAATCCAACAGTCTCCCACTTGGATAAGTCTAAAACTATTATTGCGTATGACTTCAAACCTAACTGGCAATCGTAGCTCTTAAAGCTGCTGTCGAACTCTGATCTTGTCAACGAACTTGTCCATTAGATAAGGGATCATATATTCCTCCATTCTAGATATCATATGGACTGAGACATGGATTATAATCATTCTCTCTGTCCATTTGTTGTTTCCCGATTTCCGATTTATGACGACTGACTAATTGAACGAATCAAATCAGTCCTGGCCCGGCCGAGCACTTCCATTTGTCATCATCAAATCATCGAGGGGCCCACAGATATCGCTTTTATCCCGAAGGTAAAAGGAACGGATAAACTTCGACTCATATGGCTTGTTCTACTACTTGTTGAATCATACACAAAGGCACGTTTTATAGCACCGAGTTACCAAATGCGTTTTCGTGCAATCAATGTACTATCAACTCATAGTAACAACTCATATCTCTAGGTTTGAAGAATATAAGATATTATCGTCTCATGATCACTCGTGATAAAATCCATGAAGTGATTCCAATGAGCGCGGGTTGAATCCAATACTCAGAACTTATGAGCACTCATGAGTGTTGTAGCCCTTTGTCCAACACCTTAGACCTCTACAAGCCAACCCATGACAGTCTTAATTCATATCTACTTCCAACATATGACCGACTGTGGATGGTTTGAATAACTTAGTCATTCCGGAAGAATAACCTAGTTTATTCGGGAAGTCAAAACATGCAAAATGAAACACAATAATAATTGAATCCAATATGGTATCAACTCTTTGAACATAAATAAAACACCTTTTATTTATCACCATATGATTACACATTATTCATTGTATACTGTTTCAGCTATCAACTTTATTCTTGAATTTAAAACAATAGTTGTCCCATGCTCCAAGCATGTACACTATGTTTTCTTAAACACTAGTCATGCCACACACCAAGTATGCATACTATGTTTGTCTATGATCCTTACTTTATGAACTAGATCAATTGAACATAACTTCAATGATTCTCTTTTCACACTCCCAAATCCTTACCGCAAATGCAAGAATTCCAAATTCATGCCATTTACTGAAATCTGTTAGATTCTAAACTTATATGCATTGATCCTCTCGTAATGATTATGCACAAAGTCATAAAGACTTGGCAACAATCATTAAAGAGTATTCCAAAGGAGATCAACTCCTTGGAAATATCCTTCTTGCATTAAGTTTCCTTAATCTTACACAGATTGAAAATTCTAACTTTGAAACATTTCCAGATTCCATTTTGACTATCACTTCTGAACAAGAGTTGCCTCCTTACAGATTATGTCAATATGGTCCTTCCAGAATTATCACTATACTTCCAACTGTCCTTGAGCAACCAATCTTTGGTAAACCTTAGATTGTCCTCGACAATTGTTTAATCCTTTTAGTCATATCTAGTTCTAAACCTTTTCCCTTCTTAATGCCCCAGGCATTTGGAAAATTTTAGAACGGATGATTATAGCACATGTAATCGATCCTATATCCGAAGCATATGGGACACGATTCATGATGTCTTACATAAAGACTAAACCAATCTTTTGCTATAATATTTCCATTTCAATTTGCCAAGTTCTCATAATTCAGATTATGAAAAGGGATGCCGTAATCATAATCGAATTTTAGAACGCAAATAATGGACCCATATACAGAATTTCCTTATGTTGAGCCATTCCAACATGAAATTCATATATATCCTTGACTAAATGATTAAAACCTCACGATCTAAGCTTATAGATTTGAGATGAAGCATAATTTCCTCTCCCTTAATTATAGCAAAACAACTTTTTCCCAATTGAAACTTTTTTGTTTTCTATAATTAACATTGCTAACTTGCAATACTTATCATAATTATCATGCTCCCACTAACATGATGATTATTAGCATAACACTTATGCTCCCACTAGCTTTGACATGTACTCAGAAATCAGCTGACTTTCTTACCAAAGTTCAGATTTCTGATACTAGATTGTTTTGATAAGTCTTTATCAAAATCATACACCTTCCCTTAGATAGCACACTTGTGTATCTAAACAATTATGAAGAGGGATGCCGTAATCATAATGTTTAGACCTTTTTGCCACTTCTCACAAGTCCAGGTTAGTGTGCCGGTTAACCACACGCGCTCCACTAACGACTTTGAGAATGCAAATATCACAATGGCTATCTAGATAAAATCTACTTAGTGAAAGTGTTTCCTCACCATCATTTTCATGAATCGGAGAGAAACCTTATGACACTTAGATTTATATGGTGTATGAGTTCCTACCCATATGAATTTGTCAAACCATAATCACAAGACAAAGATAATGACAAATCCAAAACCATATGGATTGAACTCAATCTTAACTTCTTGCCACCTGGCAGCTCAAGGGCCTGCCATTGCTTCCAAGTTGTTATGCAACAAACTGAGAACTCTAAGAACTCATATGCAAAGCCAACTTTAACTGGAATGGGCACAGATATGTCAACACGATAGGTTATAAACCTCAAGTCGTGTGCTAGTGAAGAACTTCAGGTTTATTCTTGATTAGTTCTTGAGACTTTCAAGACCTTTAAGACTCCCACTGTCCTCTTGACCTATAAGACTCCCTTGTCAAATATCCAAGAGATAGTGTGGATTCTAATCAAGACAAACACTTCACACAATTGGCCAAAGTTGATCTTTGTTTTATCCAAAACATCACAACTTACCAATTTCAAATGTACAAGAGTAGAAAACTTTTACTCTTACATTTGACAAGTGTTTTAAACCTTCTTTAAGACATGTCACTCAAGTTACAATCTTGGAGTATGACTCTAAGACTTGTATTGGAACGAAGTATGACTCATCTTCTTGATTTAACCACTTCAACAATTCAAGATCCCTCTTCTTAGTCATAAGAATGCACTAAGACTTCCTTAGAGAACTAATTGTGCTATGGTTTCTTAATCATTAAGATGATCACAAAACTGATACTAAAGTACTCTCCCATCTTTTCAGATTTGAGAAACTTTTATCCTTCTGCCTAATTTGATTCTTCTTATTCGCTCTGCCTTACATTGGAACCTTTTTCCAATGTCTCAGAGTTATACTTAAGCATGTAAGTATAATCATATTTACTGAGCTTTAGTAAACTATGACGAATAGTCTTATCAAACTTTCGTGGTAGACTTAATCAGTGCACAAGAATGTGTACTCGATCCCTTAGTCCTTTACTTGACTCACACATCCATGTGAACAAGTAATTAGTCTTAATTTTCCAATACTTGAAAGTTCTCATTCATCATGCTATACAACTTGCATGATTCCAAGTCCCGGTCCAATTGAGACTTGGGTGATGAGAATCTTTCCTTATTTGGTAAATCTAGACATTACCACAAATGAAAGAATCAATTTCATATTTCCACTCTTGCTCTTAATGGAATCATATAAGCAACAATTTTTCCTTAAATGCCATTGTAAGGATATTTTAAAATAAATAAAATCAAAAAAAAAAATTTTCTTTTATTTTAAAACTTTGCGGAAAAACTTATCCTTACAATCCATATGAAAACTTGTTGTTATCTATTCCTAAGCAATATCTCATAACTCCTAAGAAGTAGCTGAAGAATCCGATTTTTCAAACTATGCAATAGAAATCCATCTATGCGATCAGATTCAGCATATTCTTTCTTTAGGTTTCTTCACTTTTCTTTGATTCTTAAAACATCACCATGTGACCCAGTCACATAATGTATCAAGAATTTCAGAATAGAAACTTAACAGAGTTAGATAGTGGACTTTACCTGAAGTAGAGTCAAACTTATTGACTTTAACATCCTTAGGTAAATCTGGCAGCTTCGCAACCAATGCCCCTTCCTTTGGCAATATAAACATATGGACCCTTTGATAAAGGTACACGGGACTATCACAGACTTAGCTTTTCTCTTTACCATTTGGTCAACCGAGTTGACTATGGCCGATCCCTTTTCACTGGGAAGAGAGAGCTTTACTAGATATCCAATGTCATCATTGTCAATGTCCATAAAGATTTAGGAAGTTGATCTTAGCAAATAGATAAGATCATTAAGGGTCTTGTCATAGTCTGTTTCATAGGTGTCCCAAAGGAACTCACTATGTGACTTAGAAAGTGATTGAACCACCAACTTTCTCAAGACTTTGACACCCAACTCTCCCGGCTTGTCAATATGTGACTACATCTCCAAGATGTGATCACACCTAGACCTTGCCTTGCCAATAGGGCTTGAGTGACCTTAAACTTTTCAAGAACTTGTGGGTTAGGGAGAATAGTTGGAGGAGGAGAAAGAAGTATGATATCCATGGGGCATCATCTTCATTAGGAAACCTTGTTTCAAAAGATTTGGGAGGATCATATATGTCTAAACCAGACATCTTTTGGGAGATATTCAAGATAGTTAATTTTAAAGTCCTTAATATGACACCCAATATGAAATATTAAGGCTAGGACCCAACAAACTATTTTATAACTCAGAAGAGGGATGCCGTAATCCAAGCTATAAAAAATTTGAAGGTAGGTGAATGACGATTCACCAATTTCCACCAAGATAAACGAAATGTATTATTAGGTTTTAATTGGTTTTGAAACTCCTAGATCTTTGAGATTCATTGAACTGTTCAAAGGCATGTTTCAATCTCGAGTGTGCCCTTCAGGTTTTGTGACTGGGATGCCGAGGATCACAAAACAAGGTGTGAAGTAACCATGCAAATCACTTGGTACCCTTAATAAATTACCCCTCAATCGATGTGCCGGTTAACCACACACGCTCCATCGATACTATGATAAATATTAAGTCACCCTTTACCTACCTTGTTAAGTCCAAGTTAGTGTGCCGGTTAACCACACACGCTCCACTAACGACTTAGACAAAGTGTAAAGTGTAATTTCATGGGTTAGCACCTTATTCACATTTTTCCTAAGTAACTAAGATTGGGTATTATTAAGAGTTTAGTTACTTAGTATTATCATTAATACTTTTAATGAATGAGAATTATAGTCTTGTCAAACCCGTTCGGCTAACGACCCTCCACCGGTCAAGCAAGCGGTGGGTGAGAGTGGACACCCATTAAGTTGCCATTTTATAGGCAACAACCTTATACCCACCTTATAGACCGGCTTCGTGAATGAGGCGTACTAGCGGTAAGACTGACTTTACTCTTATACATATATATATTATTAACTTATAATATTATAAAGTATAAGGGTTGAATTTTAACTTTTAAAATTCTAAGGGCTAACTTGGAATTAAAGTATTCATAAGAGAAAACTTTACAAATTCCAAAACTTGAGGGCAAGTTTTGAAACTATTCAAAACTAATTAATTCCATAACTTATGTGTTTAAAGTAGTTTTAATCCAAAAACTCTTCAAGTTCCATAACTTGAGGACAAGTTATGGAAGACTTTAAACTAATAAAAGAATTAACTTTTCTTTATTTTATAACTTATGGAATTAATTAAGGTTACACCTTTTTTTTTATTTTATTTTATTTTATTAAATTAAATGAAGAGACTCTTGGTCCTCCATAACTTGAGGACAAGTTATGGAGTCATAAAACCATTTAATTAGAACTAGACTCTTCATTTTTGTAACCTTTGCCAATTTTTATGAGTTTTATGATTCTTAAATGTGACTTTTCATTAACTTGAGGACAAGTTACAAAAACACATTTTAGAATCAATTCTTAGATTAATTTGGATTAAAACCAACTATCACATAATTTTATTTATTAATCTAAATTCACTCATAAAACAAGGTAACACAAAAAACTTTTGGTGATCCATAACTTATTCTTAAGTTATGGAATCCTTTAAAACATTAACACCAAATTTTGTAACTCCATAAAAACTTTGAATCAATTTTTTTTTAAAACCTTTTCATATCCATAACTTATGGAGGTTTCAAAAAATAAAACTCTTTAGATCAAACTTTTAAAACTAATAAAATAATCATATCATTTTATCTTTTATTAAATTTGACCTAATTCAACTCATAAAACAAATTATTCAAATTTTACAAATAATTATTTTTTCACAAGAACAAGTAATTATCTTAAAATTTGACGAACTTCATGTTTTTTTTTTCCTTTTTTTCTTTTTTCAACTTTGAAAATAAAATATTTGCATCAATATAACAGAAAACAACCCGTGGCTCTGATACCACTGTTGCGTTTTGAGCATTCTAACACTCCTATGGTGTACATGCAACCCTATAAACCTTGGATCTATGTTTTCTCTATTATACATGCAAATAAGAACTTTCCAAGGCTTTAATCCTAACTAGCATATTATGATGTTCTTAATCTACAAAGTACTAGATAGAGGACATACCTTTTGATGTAGCTTGATGTCTTCAAGCTTTAAGAGCTTAGCCCCAATAGTGTGGAAGCCTCAAGTGGAATCACAAATCACCAAGACACCTTGGAAGACTTTAGAGAATATGAATACTTGGTTCTCTCTTAGTAAAATCGGCTAGCCCTCTTAGTGTATCCACACTAGTGCCAATTTCACCAACCAAAGACATCTTTATATAGTATGGAGGATTAGGGTTAAACCCTAATACCCATGACCTTTCATTTCCTAGGATCCATGGGTTAAACACTCCATGGACTATCCATGAAAGCTTAGCCCAACCTAAATGAACTTGGCCCATTCCATATATATAAGAGTCCATATTTAATTAGTTCCTTTTGATCACTTAATTAATTATAAATTAATTCTTGATCAATACTAATTAAATAATATGATTCCATATTAATATATTAGAACTTATAATATATTAATATTAATCATAAACATACTATTCTCAAAAGATTATCCATATAAATTATGTCGGTGAAGTGCAACCCAAATGGACCATGCCGGGTCGGGTCAAGTACATACCAAATATAGTTATGGACTTAGACATTAATCCAACAGTCTCCCACTTGGATAAGTCTAAAACTATTATTGCGTATGACTTCAAACCTAACTGGCAATCGTAGCTCTTAAAGCTGCTGTCGAACTCTGATCTTGTCAACGAACTTGTCCATTAGATAAGGGATCATATATTCCTCCATTCTAGATATCATATGGACTGAGACATGGATTATAATCATTCTCTCTGTCCATTTGTTGTTTCCCGATTTCCGATTTATGACGACTGACTAATTGAACGAATCAAATCAGTCCTGGCCCGACCGAGCACTTCCATTTGTCATCATCAAATCATCGAGGGGCCCACAGATATCGCTTTTATCCCGAAGGTAAAAGGAACGGATAAACTTCGACTCATATGGCTTGTTCTACTACTTGTTGAATCATACACAAAGGCACGTTTTATAGCACCGAGTTACCAAATGCGTTTTCGTGCAATCAATGTACTATCAACTCATAGTAACAACTCATATCTCTAGGTTTGAAGAATATAAGATATTATCGTCTCATGATCACTCGTGATAAAATCCATGAAGTGATTCCAATGAGCGCGGGTTGAATCCAATACTCAGAACTTATGAGCACTCATGAGTGTTGTAGCCCTTTGTCCAACACCTTAGACCTCTACAAGCCAACCCATGACAGTCTTAATTCATATCTACTTCCAACATATGACCGACTGTGGATGGTTTGAATAACTTAGTCATTCCGGAAGAATAACCTAGTTTATTCGGGAAGTCAAAACATGCAAAATGAAACACAATAATAATTGAATCCAATATGGTATCAACTCTTTGAACATAAATAAAACACCTTTTATTTATCACCATATGATTACACATTATTCATTGTATACTGTTTCAGCTATCAACTTTATTCTTGAATTTAAAACAATAGTTGTCCCATGCTCCAAGCATGTACACTATGTTTTCTTAAACACTAGTCATGCCACACACCAAGTATGCATACTATGTTTGTCTATGATCCTTACTTTATGAACTAGATCAATTGAACATAACTTCAATGATTCTCTTTTCACACTCCCAAATCCTTACCGCAAATGCAAGAATTCCAAATTCATGCCATTTACTGAAATCTGTTAGATTCTAAACTTATATGCATTGATCCTCTCGTAATGATTATGCACAAAGTCATAAAGACTTGGCAACAATCATTAAAGAGTATTCCAAAGGAGATCAACTCCTTGGAAATATCCTTCTTGCATTAAGTTTCCTTAATCTTACACAGATTGAAAATTCTAACTTTGAAACATTTCCAGATTCCATTTTGACTATCACTTCTGAACAAGAGTTGCCTCCTTACAGATTATGTCAATATGGTCCTTCCAGAATTATCACTATACTTCCAACTGTCCTTGAGCAACCAATCTTTGGTAAACCTTAGATTGTCCTCGACAATTGTTTAATCCTTTTAGTCATATCTAGTTCTAAACCTTTTCCCTTCTTAATGCCCCAGGCATTTGGAAAATTTTAGAACGGATGATTATAGCACATGTAATCGATCCTATATCCGAAGCATATGGGACACGATTCATGATGTCTTACATAAAGACTAAACCAATCTTTTGCTATAATATTTCCATTTCAATTTGCCAAGTTCTCATAATTCAGATTATGAAAAGGGATGCCGTAATCATAATCGAATTTTAGAACGCAAATAATGGACCCATATACAGAATTTCCTTATGTTGAGCCATTCCAACATGAAATTCATATATATCCTTGACTAAATGATTAAAACCTCACGATCTAAGCTTATAGATTTGAGATGAAGCATAATTTCCTCTCCCTTAATTATAGCAAAACAACTTTTTCCCAATTGAAACTTTTTTGTTTTCTATAATTAACATTGCTAACTTGCAATACTTATCATAATTATCATGCTCCCACTAACATGATGATTATTAGCATAACACTTATGCTCCCACTAGCTTTGACATGTACTCAGAAATCAGCTGACTTTCTTACCAAAGTTCAGATTTCTGATACTAGATTGTTTTGATAAGTCTTTATCAAAATCATACACCTTCCCTTAGATAGCACACTTGTGTATCTAAACAATTATGAAGAGGGATGCCGTAATCATAATGTTTAGACCTTTTTGCCACTTCTCACAAGTCCAGGTTAGTGTGCCGGTTAACCACACGCGCTCCACTAACGACTTTGAGAATGCAAATATCACAATGGCTATCTAGATAAAATCTACTTAGTGAAAGTGTTTCCTCACCATCATTTTCATGAATCGGAGAGAAACCTTATGACACTTAGATTTATATGGTGTATGAGTTCCTACCCATATGAATTTGTCAAACCATAATCACAAGACAAAGATAATGACAAATCCAAAACCATATGGATTGAACTCAATCTTAACTTCTTGCCACCTGGCAGCTCAAGGGCCTGCCATTGCTTCCAAGTTGTTATGCAACAAACTGAGAACTCTAAGAACTCATATGCAAAGCCAACTTTAACTGGAATGGGCACAGATATGTCAACACGATAGGTTATAAACCTCAAGTCGTGTGCTAGTGAAGAACTTCAGGTTTATTCTTGATTAGTTCTTGAGACTTTCAAGACCTTTAAGACTCCCACTGTCCTCTTGACCTATAAGACTCCCTTGTCAAATATCCAAGAGATAGTGTGGATTCTAATCAAGACAAACACTTCACACAATTGGCCAAAGTTGATCTTTGTTTTATCCAAAACATCACAACTTACCAATTTCAAATGTACAAGAGTAGAAAACTTTTACTCTTACATTTGACAAGTGTTTTAAACCTTCTTTAAGACATGTCACTCAAGTTACAATCTTGGAGTATGACTCTAAGACTTGTATTGGAACGAAGTATGACTCATCTTCTTGATTTAACCACTTCAACAATTCAAGATCCCTCTTCTTAGTCATAAGAATGCACTAAGACTTCCTTAGAGAACTAATTGTGCTATGGTTTCTTAATCATTAAGATGATCACAAAACTGATACTAAAGTACTCTCCCATCTTTTCAGATTTGAGAAACTTTTATCCTTCTGCCTAATTTGATTCTTCTTATTCGCTCTGCCTTACATTGGAACCTTTTTCCAATGTCTCAGAGTTATACTTAAGCATGTAAGTATAATCATATTTACTGAGCTTTAGTAAACTATGACGAATAGTCTTATCAAACTTTCGTGGTAGACTTAATCAGTGCACAAGAATGTGTACTCGATCCCTTAGTCCTTTACTTGACTCACACATCCATGTGAACAAGTAATTAGTCTTAATTTTCCAATACTTGAAAGTTCTCATTCATCATGCTATACAACTTGCATGATTCCAAGTCCCGGTCCAATTGAGACTTGGGTGATGAGAATCTTTCCTTATTTGGTAAATCTAGACATTACCACAAATGAAAGAATCAATTTCATATTTCCACTCTTGCTCTTAATGGAATCATATAAGCAACAATTTTTCCTTAAATGCCATTGTAAGGATATTTTAAAATAAATAAAATCAAAAAAAAAAATTTTCTTTTATTTTAAAACTTTGCGGAAAAACTTATCCTTACAATCCATATGAAAACTTGTTGTTATCTATTCCTAAGCAATATCTCATAACTCCTAAGAAGTAGCTGAAGAATCCGATTTTTCAAACTATGCAATAGAAATCCATCTATGCGATCAGATTCAGCATATTCTTTCTTTAGGTTTCTTCACTTTTCTTTGATTCTTAAAACATCACCATGTGACCCAGTCACATAATGTATCAAGAATTTCAGAATAGAAACTTAACAGAGTTAGATAGTGGACTTTACCTGAAGTAGAGTCAAACTTATTGACTTTAACATCCTTAGGTAAATCTGGCAGCTTCGCAACCAATGCCCCTTCCTTTGGCAATATAAACATATGGACCCTTTGATAAAGGTACACGGGACTATCACAGACTTAGCTTTTCTCTTTACCATTTGGTCAACCGAGTTGACTATGGCCGATCCCTTTTCACTGGGAAGAGAGAGCTTTACTAGATATCCAATGTCATCATTGTCAATGTCCATAAAGATTTAGGAAGTTGATCTTAGCAAATAGATAAGATCATTAAGGGTCTTGTCATAGTCTGTTTCATAGGTGTCCCAAAGGAACTCACTATGTGACTTAGAAAGTGATTGAACCACCAACTTTCTCAAGACTTTGACACCCAACTCTCCCGGCTTGTCAATATGTGACTACATCTCCAAGATGTGATCACACCTAGACCTTGCCTTGCCAATAGGGCTTGAGTGACCTTAAACTTTTCAAGAACTTGTGGGTTAGGGAGAATAGTTGGAGGAGGAGAAAGAAGTATGATATCCATGGGGCATCATCTTCATTAGGAAACCTTGTTTCAAAAGATTTGGGAGGATCATATATGTCTAAACCAGACATCTTTTGGGAGATATTCAAGATAGTTAATTTTAAAGTCCTTAATATGACACCCAATATGAAATATTAAGGCTAGGACCCAACAAACTATTTTATAACTCAGAAGAGGGATGCCGTAATCCAAGCTATAAAAAATTTGAAGGTAGGTGAATGACGATTCACCAATTTCCACCAAGATAAACGAAATGTATTATTAGGTTTTAATTGGTTTTGAAACTCCTAGATCTTTGAGATTCATTGAACTGTTCAAAGGCATGTTTCAATCTCGAGTGTGCCCTTCAGGTTTTGTGACTGGGATGCCGAGGATCACAAAACAAGGTGTGAAGTAACCATGCAAATCACTTGGTACCCTTAATAAATTACCCCTCAATCGATGTGCCGGTTAACCACACACGCTCCATCGATACTATGATAAATATTAAGTCACCCTTTACCTACCTTGTTAAGTCCAAGTTAGTGTGCCGGTTAACCACACACGCTCCACTAACGACTTAGACAAAGTGTAAAGTGTAATTTCATGGGTTAGCACCTTATTCACATTTTTCCTAAGTAACTAAGATTGGGTATTATTAAGAGTTTAGTTACTTAGTATTATCATTAATACTTTTAATGAATGAGAATTATAGTCTTGTCAAACCCGTTCGGCTAACGACCCTCCACCGGTCAAGCAAGCGGTGGGTGAGAGTGGACACCCATTAAGTTGCCATTTTATAGGCAACAACCTTATACCCACCTTATAGACCGGCTTCGTGAATGAGGCGTACTAGCGGTAAGACTGACTTTACTCTTATACATATATATATTATTAACTTATAATATTATAAAGTATAAGGGTTGAATTTTAACTTTTAAAATTCTAAGGGCTAACTTGGAATTAAAGTATTCATAAGAGAAAACTTTACAAATTCCAAAACTTGAGGGCAAGTTTTGAAACTATTCAAAACTAATTAATTCCATAACTTATGTGTTTAAAGTAGTTTTAATCCAAAAACTCTTCAAGTTCCATAACTTGAGGACAAGTTATGGAAGACTTTAAACTAATAAAAGAATTAACTTTTCTTTATTTTATAACTTATGGAATTAATTAAGGTTACACCTTTTTTTTTATTTTATTTTATTTTATTAAATTAAATGAAGAGACTCTTGGTCCTCCATAACTTGAGGACAAGTTATGGAGTCATAAAACCATTTAATTAGAACTAGACTCTTCATTTTTGTAACCTTTGCCAATTTTTATGAGTTTTATGATTCTTAAATGTGACTTTTCATTAACTTGAGGACAAGTTACAAAAACACATTTTAGAATCAATTCTTAGATTAATTTGGATTAAAACCAACTATCACATAATTTTATTTATTAATCTAAATTCACTCATAAAACAAGGTAACACAAAAAACTTTTGGTGATCCATAACTTATTCTTAAGTTATGGAATCCTTTAAAACATTAACACCAAATTTTGTAACTCCATAAAAACTTTGAATCAATTTTTTTTTAAAACCTTTTCATATCCATAACTTATGGAGGTTTCAAAAAATAAAACTCTTTAGATCAAACTTTTAAAACTAATAAAATAATCATATCATTTTATCTTTTATTAAATTTGACCTAATTCAACTCATAAAACAAATTATTCAAATTTTACAAATAATTATTTTTTCACAAGAACAAGTAATTATCTTAAAATTTGACGAACTTCATGTTTTTTTTTTTCCTTTTTTTCTTTTTTCAACTTTGAAAATAAAATATTTGCATCAATATAACAGAAAACAACCCGTGGCTCTGATACCACTGTTGCGTTTTGAGCATTCTAACACTCCTATGGTGTACATGCAACCCTATAAACCTTGGATCTATGTTTTCTCTATTATACATGCAAATAAGAACTTTCCAAGGCTTTAATCCTAACTAGCATATTATGATGTTCTTAATCTACAAAGTACTAGATAGAGGACATACCTTTTGATGTAGCTTGATGTCTTCAAGCTTTAAGAGCTTAGCCCCAATAGTGTGGAAGCCTCAAGTGGAATCACAAATCACCAAGACACCTTGGAAGACTTTAGAGAATATGAATACTTGGTTCTCTCTTAGTAAAATCGGCTAGCCCTCTTAGTGTATCCACACTAGTGCCAATTTCACCAACCAAAGACATCTTTATATAGTATGGAGGATTAGGGTTAAACCCTAATACCCATGACCTTTCATTTCCTAGGATCCATGGGTTAAACACTCCATGGACTATCCATGAAAGCTTAGCCCAACCTAAATGAACTTGGCCCATTCCATATATATAAGAGTCCATATTTAATTAGTTCCTTTTGATCACTTAATTAATTATAAATTAATTCTTGATCAATACTAATTAAATAATATGATTCCATATTAATATATTAGAACTTATAATATATTAATATTAATCATAAACATACTATTCTCAAAAGATTATCCATATAAATTATGTCGGTGAAGTGCAACCCAAATGGACCATGCCGGGTCGGGTCAAGTACATACCAAATATAGTTATGGACTTAGACATTAATCCAACAGAGGGAAACCCCATTAATCGACTGAATGTCGACTTGGTGATGGATGTTTGTTAATTACCATGCTTGAAAGTGATAATAGAGCCACTCTCTTCATAACGAGCAGTAGATTAAGCTTTGGATAGAAGAACCAAAGGAACATTCTCTGTCTTTGATAGTGTAGTAGCCAAAGGAGAGTATTTGAGGCATTCGATCAATGGTTGGAGAAAGGCGTCATGCTTGGATGGATCAAGGTCCAAGATAAGATTTTGGTTAGCTTTGATGCCCAGTAGCCCTGACAAAGCAGTCCGATCAGCAGAAAATGGAGATTCTAATGAACTAGATATGGAAATCGATGGAGAAGACGATAAGCAGTAAAGAGAAAAAGGTTTTCTAGCACCAGAAGTAGAAATTCTTTGAAAGCGGTGATTGAGAATGATGCTTTGAATTTCCTTATATACGTAATTAGTGGTGAGAGAAAACCGGCGGTTGGCACTCCATTATCCTTGAAAAAGCACCTAAAAAAGCGTGACAGGTTGGCGTGTCTCAGACCGCATGTCAGGCGGCGAGATGTCAGCTAAGTTTTAAATCTTCACGGACCAAAAGTGTAATCTTATCCATTAAGTTTCGCCGATTCGGATATGCCCATTCGTAATAGTTCAACATTTCTTGTTCTCCTAATCTGAAAGTAATTATTAAAACTACAAACCAAACTTTTTAAAAATCACATGGATCTTCGTGCAAGAGTGTGCCAAAGATAAAGAAATAAAACAAGTTATCTAAGGGATTCTTGTGATGTCATTAAAGACATGTGTAACATCCATAAAAATCATACCAAATTTATACTTTTTTAAAAACATTTTCAAAACCAAGATTATTACAAAACATATTTTCAAAATAGTATAATGTCAGAGTATCCCGGAATCAAATCATAAAAACATGAAATATGAGGAGTTGTATGATCATGCCTTCGCCTTCCCGCGATCATCAGAAGTACCTGAAACAATAATCGGTAAATGTAAGCTCGAAGGATTAGTGAGTTACCCCCAAAATACCAACGTCATACAGATATAACCATATCATCTAAACATATAAGCAAACAACATGCATAATGAGCCATCAGTCTGACTGGACCGACTCCGGTCCGCAGTCTATCTGGACCGCTCTCCAAGCCATCGGCACGTCTGGACCGCCCTCCTCAAGGCCTTCAGCCTATCCGGATGCTCACTGGGCCTTCGGCCTGACTAGATTTGCCCGGCCCAAGCCTGTAGTCTACCCGGTCCGCCCAGGGTATCTTGGCCTACTGCTCACAGCAGGACCTGCCTCAACCCTTTCTCCAAACCAACAAGCATGTGCACATACATGTAAACAAGTAAACATGCAGATTTAATAGATCACTAATCATGGCAACCATCCTATAACCAGGATACTGATCTAACCGATCAGTAACATAGCAACCATCCTATAACCAGGATATTGATCTAACCGATCTCTAACATATCAACCATCCTATAACCAGGATATATATCATAAAGCATAACGTGTAATAAACCCGGATACAAATCTGAAAAGGGTCGACATTGGTGCCTTAGACCCTGTTGATATAGTGAGGAGAACTCACCTCGCAACTGTAGAATCGAAGTGATAATCTCAAACTCACGAACCATGGCCACGAACTCCACCACCTATATTTACCATAAGACCATTTCCATAAACTTCCAATTTACTAAAATACCCTAGAAATTAACTAGTCAACCCTTGGTCAAAGTCCAAGTCAATGGTGAAGGTCAACAGTCCATGTTGACCTGAATCGTCAAGTGCAGTTCACCGACTCGTCGAGTCCTTCCTGAACTCATGAAGTTATGAAATCCCCCGTTGACTCGTCGAGCTTCCCTACAACTCACCGAATTAATGCATGTTTGAAAGTTAGGAAAACCCTAGCTGACTCGCCGAGTCCTTGCGGAAATCCTTGCACGACAATCTTCATCGGACTCGCCTAGTTGGCCATGCAACTCGTCGAGTCCCTTCAGTCCTTTCTCCATTCAGATGCTTTTTAAGCCATTCCAAAGCTCCATATTGCAGATCAAGCTTCCCAAGGCATGTTTATCATGAAAACTTGCAAACTTTACGTGCATGTAAGGCTCTAAAGGCTTAGAATGTCAATTCCAAGCTTATAATGGGGTTTAACTCAAATGGAAGTGTTCATAGTAGCTAAAGTTGGAGTCTTTATGGCTATAGAGACGAGTTGCAACTTCAGATCCTAGATCTCACTCGAAAATAGTTAAGATATATAAACTAGAAAAGCCCTAATCTTCAACATAAAGAGATCTAGAAAGAGGGAAGGTCAAGGTAACGACTTGTTACCTTTAAACTGATGCCAAGAAGTAAAAGAGTCAGATCCACTAGCTCCTCTTGCACTACTCCTTTTATACTTCAAGTCTTCTTCATGCAAATGACCTTCCAAGATTGAAAATCTCACAAGAATGGAGCACACACATGAATTAGGGTTTCTGTACTCACAAGGGGATGTAAGGGGAGGCTAAGGAGGCAAAGGATCCTTTAAATAGGGTGCAAAACCCCGAAAATTAGGGTTTCATCCTCCAGCTCCAACTCGTCGAATCACGCCTCCGACTTGACGAGTTGGTCACTTAAACACGGGCCAAAAACATTCTTACTCGACAAGTCAGGGCATCCAACTCGTCGAGTAGACCTTTCAATATGAAAATAAAGCTGTAAAATTAATACCTGAGGGTCGGGGTATTACAGTTCTCCTCCACTTGAACTAGACTTCGTCCTCGAAGTCCATTGCGGTGAAAAACTTTGGATAGTTCTCCCACATCTCAGCCTTCAGCTCCTATGTCCACCCAGACCCTCTTCGGTGCTCCCACTGTACCTTTACCAAAGGTATCTCCTTGTTCTGCAGAACCTTCACATTCCTCTCCAGAATGGCCACGGGCCTCTCCACATAATTCAGGCACTCATCAACCTGATTGTCATATAATGATACTACTACCTCCTCATCCAGAATGCACTTTTGCAATTGCAAAACGTGAAAAGTGCTACAGATTTGACGGAGCTCCTCCGGAAGATCTAGTCTAAATGCCACCTTGCCAACCCTGTAAATGATCCTGAATGGCCGAATGTATTTGGGGCCCAATTTCCCCCTCTTTCTGAAGCGGATCACACCCTTCCAGGGCAAGACCTTCATGAGTACCATGTCAACGACCTGAAACTCTAATTCTGATCGGTGCTGATTGGCGTAGCTCTTCTATCTACTTTGTGCGGTCTGCAACCACTCTCTAATCTGCTGAATCTTCTCGGTAGTTTGCAAAACTACCTCTGTCCGCCGCATCACTCTGTGACCAACCTCACCCCAACAAACCGTGGTGTGACATCTCCGCCCGTACAACAGCTCAAAAGGTGGGGCACCAATACTGGAATGATAGTTGTTGTTATCGGTGAACTCTGCAAGGGGTAGGTGGGAATCCTAACTCCCACCGAATTCGATGATGCAAGCCCACAACATGTCTTCGAGGGTCTGTATAGTCCACTCACTCTGATCGTCGGTCTGCGGATGATAAGCTGTGCTAAAATGCAGTTGCAAGCCCAGCTCCTCATGGAACTTCTGCCAGAAGCGGTAGGTGAATCTAACATCTCAGTGGGAAACAATAGAGACCGGAACTCCGTGGAAACCAACGATCTCGCGAACGTATACGCCGGTCAGCTTTTCGGCCGATGAACTCTCCAGTATGGCCAGGAAATGGGCACTCTTGGTCAATCGATCCACGATGACCCATATAGTATCAAATACCTTCGCCGTCCTCGATAACTTGGTAATGAAGTCCATTGTGATCTGTTCCCATTTCCACATGGGAATATCTAGAGGTTGCAGCTTTCCATGCGGCCTCTGATGCTAGGACTTGAACATCTTGCAGGTGAAGTACCTCTCGATGTAAAAAGCGATTTCTCGCTTCATGCACGGCCACCAGTAGCTCAAACTAAATCCTGGTACATCTTGGTGGCTCCCGGATGAATAGAGAAGTGAGACTTATGACCCTCCTCCACAACCGTCTCTCTGACCCCTCCAGTCATTAGAACCCATACCTGAATGCATTGGGTCAACAATCCTCGAGTATCCTGTATAAATCAGGTATGCTCGCCCCTGATCCTCTCCAGCTTCCAGTTCTCTGGTCGCATGCCCTCGGTCTGAGCCTTTCTAATCAAACTCACGAGTGGAGAATCCACCAATCTCCTAATACATGTCACTGGTGTGGAAGATACAACTGACTTGCGGCTCAGAGCGTCCGTCACCACGTTCGCTTTACCTGGGTGGTAAAGGATCCCACAGTCGTAGTCCTTGACTACATCTAGCCACCTGCGTTGTCTCATGTTCAGGTTCGGTTGATCCATGATGCGTCTCAGGCTCTTATGATCCGTGTATATGGTACAGCGGACCCCATAGAGGTAATGTCTCAAATCTTGAGAGCAAATACCACCGCTCCCAACTCCAAATCATGAGTAGGGTATCTCGTCTCATGCGGCTTCAGCTGCCGCGATGCATAGGTTATCACCCGTCCTCTCTGCATAAGGACCGCCCCCATTCCTGTGATGGATGCATCACAGAACACTACAAGATCCTCAACTCCCTCCGGGAGAGTCAAGACTGGAGCCTCACATAGTCGTTATCAGAGGGTCTCAAATGCCCTCTGCTGCTCGGGGCCCCACCAGAAATCCACCCTCTTCCTCATCAGACAAGTGAGGGGTACTGCAATCTTGGAGAAATCATGTATGAATCTATAGTAGTACCCTGCTAATCCCAGAAAGGTCCTGATGTCCGAAGGTGATTTCGGAACCTCCCACTACATAACCGCCTCGATCTTGGCCGGATCGACCAAAATCCCCTGCTGGTTAACGAGGTGTCCAATGAACTAAAACTCTCGTAACCAAAACGAGCACTTTGGGAACTTAGCATAAAGTCGTTCCCGCCTCAAAACTCCTAATAACTCCCAAAGATGCTCCTCATGTTGCTCTCGGGTCTTGGAGTATACCAAGATATCGTCTATGAATACGATAACCGAGTGATCGAGCATCGGTCTGCAGACCCGATTCATCAGGTCCATAAACACTGTTGGCGTGTTTGTGAGCCCAAACGGCATCACCACGAACTCGTAATGTCCATAACAAGTTCGGAACGCAGTCTTCTCCATGTCCTCCTCCCTAACTATGACCTGATGGTACCCGGACCTCAGGTCTATCTTGGAGAATCAAGATGCTCCCTGCAACAGATCGAAAAGATCATCTATCCTCGGGATTGGGTATCAGTTCTTCACCGTTAACTTGTTCAACTCCCGGTAATCAATGCACATTCTGTGTGAACAATCCTTCTTCCTGATGAAGAGTAACGGCACTCCCCACAGGGAACTACTTAGATGAATGAACTGCTTGCCTAGCAGCTCCTGCAGCTGTGATGACAGCTCCTGCATCTCGGGTGGTGCCAATCAGTACGGCGCCTTGGTGATAGGGGCCGAACCCGACACTATGTCTATCCTAAACTCATGCTGCCTCTCCGGAGGCACTCCCGGTAACTCCTGTGGGAACACGTCAGCAAACTCCCTGACCACCGAAACCTCTAAAACTGAAATTTGATCCCTAACCCGCCTATCTACCACATACCCTAGATAACCCACACACCCGTACTGAATATACTGCCGGGCCTTGGCGGCTGAACAAAACCTTGATCCCAATCTGGTGCCCTCGCCATAAACAATCAGTTCTCCCCCACTTGGGGTTCGAACTACCACCCGCTACCCCTCGCAGTCAATCATGGCACCGAAACGACTAAGCCAGTCCATACCCACAATAAAACACACATCCCTCATGGGAATCAGAATCAGTTCCATTGGAAAAGATACTTCAAAAATCTCTAACACGCAACCCAATAGACCGAAGAAGCGGAAACCTTGTGTTCATTGGCGATGGAGACTCGCAACTGACACTCTAACTCTCCCACTGGCAACCCGAACTCCCTACTGAAAGTTTGAGAGACAAATGACCCACTCACCCCCGAGTCAAATAGTACCAAAGCAGGGAAGGAGTTCACTAAAAACGTACCTAATCACAGGTACAAACATATAAGCATAGAACAAATACAATCAGTGAAATAAGGGATAGAAACATACCAGCAACCACATATGGTGCTGCTCTGGCCTCCTCCACTGTAAGCTGGAAGGTGCGTCCCTGAGCCCTTGGGGGATCCGCTCTGCCCTGTCTCCCGTCAGTAATCCTCAGTGTAGCCGGCGCTGGAGCCTGCGTCGGCCTAGCAACGAGATGCAGATAGTTGGTCTTCACGTGACCAACCTGATGACAGTGGTAGCAGATCTTCATATCCTGAACCGGGGCCGTTTGGCGACAA
The DNA here is from genome assembly GCF_002870075.4 of Lactuca sativa. Taxonomy (NCBI): domain Eukaryota; kingdom Viridiplantae; phylum Streptophyta; class Magnoliopsida; order Asterales; family Asteraceae; genus Lactuca; species Lactuca sativa. Next base: position 2,130,389 of record NC_056626.2, on the reverse strand, counting down.
TCCCTCGCAAAATGCACCTCCGGGCCATATTTCGGCATCCGTTACCCAATCTACAAACCCCTGAATGACCCATCCCGCACTTGCCACAAGTGCGGGCCTGTTGTCCCCTGCTCTGGAATCAACGGTCTTAGACCGCTTCGATGCCGGCTATGACTATGTCGGGGCTCGCCACTGCTCCCTCAACTGCAGCTCAATCTCCAATTCATGCCGCCTAGCGGCCTCCTGTAGCTCTAGCAGGGTATCACACTGCTGAGTAGCAACAAACTGACGGATGTCAGTCTTGAGCATGCTCATATAACGTGTCATCCGAGCCTGCTCAGAGGCAAACTCCAGGTAGAACATCACCCTCTCTGTGAACATGCAGGTGATCTCTGTCACCATCTCACTGTCCTGTCTCAACTCCAAAAACTCCTAAGCTAGCCGCTCTCGTTCAACCCATGCAATGTAGCAAGTGTGGAACATATCCTGAAACTACTCCCAAGTAACTGCGGCTCTCTGATCGTCCGAATAAGCTCCAGTCATCAATCTCCACCAGTCCTTTGCCCCAAACCTCAGCAGGTTCAGGGCACATCTGACCTTCTAGTCAACAGGACATGAACACGTGAAGAAACACCCCTCCACGTCAGATAGCCACCTCATGGCTTTGATGGGATCCTGATTCCCATCAAAAGTAGGGGGCTTCGTGTTATCGAAGTCCCGATACTGGAAAGACCAACTGGCTTGACCCCTACCGTCGTTATAGCCGATGTGGCTGCTGCGACAGCCGCCTCAGTGAGGGCTGCATATCGATCATCAAAATACTTCACCATGGCAGTCTTGATAGACCCGAACATCTCCGGTAACTAAGCCCGGAATAATACAGCAACCTCATCATGTAGGATCTTCCTGATCCTGGCGTCCATCTCATCTGGCCTCATTTGGCCAATAGTCTTGGGCACTGGGGGTGCCTCTTGTTCGCCGTCTCCTATTTCTGACCCAGATCCAGTCACAAATCGTTGAGTAACCACCATGCTGAAAAACATACTAGGAAGATATCAGATATTCAATATAATAATCTGGGAACAAACCCCTAACAAAAAGCTAGGGGTTGTGACTTCCTTGCTACGCGTATGGGTCCTGTGCTTTCAGTAGTACGGGCCCATACTACCTTCCAAACCTACCTATATTTGTCTCAAGTATCATCACAACGCTCTACAACTATACATAAGCATGGAATGCACTCAATCCTCACTCCTAGAGGAAGGCTAAATATCTCATAACTGGCAGACTCTTTCCAACAACCTATCCATGAAACTTCTACCAACCTTGCTTCACTCGTGTATGCTAGCCATAAATAACGTTGGACCCTATAGACATTTGAATACCCGACCCTACTCTAAGCCCACAACCAAACAAGGAACAGGAAATAAAGCTAAACCAAATATTCTCAGGCTATAAGATCTTAATTATGTACAACCATGATGCATACACTAAGCAAATACAGTAATGATGTCAATCTCATATAAGGAAAACCCTAGGCTACCAGGCATCATATAATCAGACAATTTTATCATGCAATTCCTGAAGATCCCTAGCCTAATACTAGCATGTTGTTCTAACATATCACATAATCAAATAATTTGTAAAATATTTTGGGGTCTATCCGTGAGCTACGGTTGATCGTACACTTGCATCCTCTTTTATTATTTTGAAAACATTTTAAGAAAATCGTTTTAAAATCTTGTCCTCAGTTTGAGACTGGAGACAAGCGAGTATATCATCCAATTCACTCAAACCAAGGCTCTGATACCAACTTGTAACACCCATAAAAATCATGCCAAATTTATACTTTTTTAAAAACATTTTCAAAACCAAGATTATTACAAAACATGTTTGCAAAATAGTATAATGTCAAAGTATCCCGAAATCAAATCATAAAAACCTGAAATATGAGGAGCTGTAAGATCATGCCTTCGCCTTCCCACGATCATATAAGTAACTGAAACAATAATCGATAAATGTAAGCTCGAAGGCTTAGTGAGTTACACCCAAAATACCAACATCATACAAATATAACCATATCATGTAAACATATAAGCAAAAAACATGCATAATGAGCCATCAGTCTGACTGGACCGACTCCCGATCCTCAGTCTATCTGGACCACCCTCCTCAGGGCCTTCAGCCTATCCAGACGCTCACTGGGCCTTCGACCTAACTAGATTTACCCAGCCCAGGCCTGCATTCTACCCGGTCCGCCTAGGGTATCTTGGCCTACTGCACACACTAGGACCTGTCTCAACCCTTTCTCCAAACCAACAAACATGTGCCCATACATGTAAACAAGTAAACATGCACATCTAATAGATCACTAATCATGGCAACCATCCTATAACCAGGATACCGATCTAACCGATCACTAACATAGCAACCATCCTATAACCAGGATATTGATCTAACCGATCTCTAACATATCAACCATCCTATAACCAAGATATATATCATAAAGCATAACATGTAATAAACCCGAATACAAATCCAAAAAGGGTCAGCATTGGTGCCTCAGACCCTGTTAATATAGTGAGGAGCACTCACCTATCAACTGTAGAATCAAAGTGATAATCTCAAACTCTCGAACCACGACCACGAACTCCACCACCTATATTTACCATAGGACCATTTCCATAAATTTCCAATTTACTAAAATACCCCAGAAATTAACTAGTCAACCCTTGGTCAAAGTCCAAGTCAAAGGTCAAGGTCAACAGTCCATGTTGACCCAACTCGTCGAGTGGAGTTCATCGACTCGTCGAGTCCTTCGTGAACTCATTAAGTCTTGAAATCCGCCGTTGACTCGTCGAGTTTCCCTGCAACTCGCCGAGTTCATGCATGTTCAAAAGTCGGGAAAACCCTAGCTGACTTGCCGAGTCTTCCTACTGACTCGTCGAGTCCTTGCAGAAATCCTTGGACGACAATCTTCATCGGACTCGCCAAGTTGGCCATGCAACTCGTCGAGTCCCTTCAGTCCTTTCTCTATTCAGATGCTTTTTAAGCCAATCCAAAGCTCCATATTGCATATCAAGCTTCCCAAGGCATGTTTATCACGTAAAGTTGCAGACTTTACGTGCATGTAACCCTCTAAAGGCTTAGAATGTCAATTCCAAGCTTATAATGGGGTTTAACTCAAAAGGAAGGGTTCATACTTGCTAAAGCTAGAGACTTTATAGCTATAGAGACCAAGATAAGCTCAGATATGAAGTTGCAACTTCAGATCCTAGCTCACATTAAAAAATGATTAAGATATATATATATATTAGAAAAGCCCTAATCTTCAACATAAAGAGATCTAGAAAGAGGGAAGGTCAAGGTAACGACTTTTTTCCTTCAATCTGATGCCAAGAAGTAGAAGAGTCAGATCCACTAGCTCCTCTTGCACTACTCTTATACTTCAAGTGTTCTTCTTGCAAATCACCTTCCAATCTTGAAAATCACACAAGAATGGAGCACACACATGAATAAGGGTTTCTGGACTCACAAGGGGATGTAAGGGGAGGCTAAGGAGGCAAAGGATCCTTTAAATAGGGTGCAAAACCCCAGAAATTAGGTTTTCATCCTCCAGCTCCAACTCGTCGAGTCACGCCTCTGACTCAGCGAGTTGGTCACTTAAACACGGGCCAAAAACATTCATAATCAGCGAGTCAGGGCATCCAACTCGTTGAGTAGACCTTTCAATATGAAAATAAAGGTATAAAATTAATACTTGAGGGTCCGGGTGTTACAACATGAAATAGTTGGATCCCAGGAAACGATTTCTTCCTTCAATGTCAAGAGAGACTCGGAACTGTCTGTGTGGTATCCCGTTGAATTACGATCATTTGTTTGCTGAGAAACAGGGAAATGCTTCTTTTCATTTAGGCTTACGGATGGCTTCATTTTCAACCAAACTCCAAAAATCAACATAAGTCCGAACATTCAGAAGAAGTACTTGTCTGACTAGTGTAGCCATAAGATCAAGTATGCTTTGGAAATATCTAAGTGAGTGGATAATATCGAAATCTCAAGGAAAAATAATAAATGGATCTTATGGGAAGAAATGTCTTAGGTCTAGAACATTTCATTAAGATCTCGCAAAAAAAATAAAAAATGAGATTTTAAGGTATGAACCAAGAAGGTGGATTCACATTAATTCCATGGTGAAAAGCTAGAACATATCAATTGTTCACTGTCAATTCAAAAGGATGGTTTTGGATATTGGATTTCACTCAATTCGTGGTGATAACGAATTGAAGATCATTAACACAGAAGTTGTGTAGCCATAAACCTCAGTGGTAATTTATGAGAGTCTCAAGGGTTACGAGTGTGAAAACGATTGTGATGGAGAAGTATAGGAGGTGGTTTCGAAGAGAAATGTGCCTCTGCTACGATAGAATGACCAAGGAGTTAACTCTTAACTCAATATGAGAAGAGTAAGGTAGCTCAATGACTTATGTGAATTTTTAGCCCGATTGGGAAGAAATGATTGGTATTATTGATTCATTAAGGCTTCAAACATAGATTCTCAGAGGCTTTGGACAACATGCAACATCATGCTTCTAGGGACACTTAACTAGTGCAAAGATTAGGAATTAAATACCTGCCCCACCATTCGTAATTGAGAGTATCATGATATGTTCCTTCAATCTTGCTCAATCATCTATTATTTTTGGTATTTTAATATTTTGTTGAAAAAGAAAAAAAAATATTTGTATTTTTTATTTTCTGAAAAAGAAATTAAAAACGGAATTTAAGAAAAATAATTTTGTATCTTTAAGTTTTTCTGAAAAGAAGTAAAAATAGAAAATAAAGAAGATATTTTTGAGTGTTTGATTTTCTGAAAAAGATATAAAAACAGAAAATAATAAAAACGAAAAAGAAAGTGCACAAAGACCTAAGAAAACATAATATACAAAGGATACATGAAGTTCCGAACCTCCGAATGAACAGTTGATAGCGAGTCACTCCGAGCGTTCAGACCAATTCGCAATGTAAATAGTAGACTCTGAATCACGACAAGCGTGCGGACCAATTCGCAGTATGAACAGTAGACTCCGAACTACTACGAGTGTTCGGATCTATTTGTAGTGAATTCTTACCAACTATGAAGATAGTTTCGGAACGGATTCAAATTCAATCATTCCTAAGCCTTGAAGTATTCTATTGAATATTTGTTCAGGTAAGGCCTTCGTAAAGATATACGCCAGTTGATCAGCAGATCTCACAAAGTGAATTTCAACACTGCCACCTTCCACGTGATCCTTAATGAAATGATACCTCAGTGCAATATGTTTAGTCTTGGAGTGATGCACTAACGAATTGCACTTTCAGAGTCGCAATTAATGGGGATTCGCTTCATATTTATTCCATAGTCCCTTAGCTGACTTTGGATCGAAATGACTTGTGAGGGTCATGAGGCTGCTGCAATATACTCAGCTTCAGAGGTAGATAGGGAGACGCATGTTTTCTTTTTTCGATGGCCAACTTAGAAATGCTTGAACAAAGAACCCTGAGCTAGAAGGGTACCAAATTCCGAGCGAGGAAGTTCGTTTAAGGTATCAGAAGATATTTTTTACTAGAATCATATGAGGTTCACGAGGATTTGCTTGAAACGTAGCACAATAGCAAATAGAAAACATGATATCTGAATGACTAGCTGCTAGATACATCAGTGAACCTATCATTTGTCGATAGAAAGTCATATCAGCAGCTAAGATGGTGTTAGCTTCATTCCGAATGCCATTGTAACCTTCATCTTCAAATCTCCCACCATTTCAAACTTCACAAGTAAGGTCTTCGTATAAGCCTCCTAGTTGATAAATATTCCCTCTTGACTCTTTCTTATATTCAAACCAAGGAAAAAGTTAATCGGACCCATGGAGTTCATCTCAAACTTAGTATCCATCAACTTTCAGAACTCATCAGTTAATCTAGGATTACTAGATCCAAAAATGATATCAAAAACATAAATCTGAACGATCATCAGATGGTCACCATCTTTCTTGCGAAAGAAGGTTGGGTCGACTGAGGCTTATTTAAATTTAGATTGTTTGAAGAATCTAGTGAGAGTTTCATACTATGCTCATGGAGCTTGCTTCAAACCATACACAGATTTATCCAGAATATAACAATGGTTCAGATATTTCTCATTTATGAACCTAGGTGTTTGTTCCACATAGACTGTTTCTTCTAGTTCTCCATTCAGAAAGGTACACTTGACGTCCATTTGATAGACTTCAAAGTTCTTGTGAGCTGCATATGCCAGAAAGATGCGAACAGACTCCAGTCTTGCAACTGGTGTGAAAGTTTCCTCATAGTTTATTCCTTCCTCTTGGAGATACCCTTTCACGACTAATCGAGCCTTGTTTCGTATCACATTCCCCTATTTGTCAAGATTATTATGGAACACCCACTTGAGACCAACAACAGATGCATCCTTCGGAGTTGGAATCTGTCTCTAAACCTTGTTACGTTCAAACTCATTGAGCTCCTCCTGCATTGCTTACACCAGTTAGAATGATCAAGAGCAATCATAAACTTTTGGGCCTCAATTTAGGAGATAAACAAATTGAACATGCAAAATTCCATTTTGGAGAATAATGCAGTATGATTTGCCTTTTATTGTGCTCTCGTAAGAACTCCTGAAGATGCTTCTCCGATTACATGTGTTTTAGGATGATCTTTGGTCCATTTGGTCAGTGGAGGGTAGTTTGGATCATAGGATGGATCCAGTTCAGCATTCACGTCTTCAAATTCAGACTGAGCATCCAAACCATCATTTTAATTCACATTCTCCCCCTCGAATGATGGATTTGGCTCTTCGTTTGGAACAAAATTCTCCCCTAGATTGGACTTTCGAGGGGTACTGAAGGAGTTCAATGATCCCCCTGAACAGGTGTGCTTGAGGTAGGTGTGGAAGTGAACCCCCTCCCCCCTGAAGTGGAGCATTTGTAGCTTGTGGTTCAGATGGAATGTCAGAAGCTTTCGGACTTGGGGGCTCATTTTCAAGATACTTCGCAGCATCATCAATGATCTTCTTGAGCTCTTCTTCCTTGTTATCTGCTGATTTGGATTCTGAAGAAATCGCCTTTTCTGGCTCATCAAAGAGGTTCATGAACTCCTCGTAGAGATTTAAGAGAGGACTGGTCATTTAATTTGTTACTAGAAAGATCTACTTATATTGACGATCTGATGTCTGATACTTCTTTAGATATGAATCGTCAAACGTAACATAGTAAGTTTCTTCAATCCTCTTGGATTTTTTGTTGAGAACCCTGTTAGAGCTTAAAGTGTTGTGTCGTTGTGAGCCTTTTGATTAGTATTTTATGTATCCATGTTGGGCCTGTCCACCCATTATTTATTAATTGGGGTTTAGCTATTTAAGGTGCATGCATGCACTAGTTTTAGTAAGCGTCTAACGATATGATATTTAATCATACGACATATTTGATATGATATTTAATCATACGACATATTTGATATTCATTGTGTGTTCTTGATTCTTTTATCAGATGAATCTATTCGATCATTAGAGTTTTAATCTCAACAATTGGTATCAAAGCAGGAGGATGTGTAATCCATATGCATCTCTTTTGTTAAAGAACTATTAGGGTTTCCGCTATAAGAGGATCTGAGTTTGCCGTCTTTTTCGAGTTCATTGATTACAGACATTGCATCTTGATCTTTATTCTACCCTAAACTCAGTTTTAGGTTTACACATCTGGTTCATACAGGTTTTCTTCAAATCAACAACATGTAGTCTGACGATTATAGCCGACTACCACAGTACCCTGTATCCTCAGAATCATCCCATCCTTTTGGCGATTCTTAATCTCGGTGGCTAAATCCATTTGATTTGTGATAATCCCAGTTATGTTTGAATGGTTGTGGTTCCCCAATCTGCCAGGAATTAGAACCCTTCCCTATTCCCAATCTTGATCTCTCCATATCCCCCCCACCCGCAAAACCCTTGCCTCGACCAATTACCACCATAGGAGTTGATCCCTTGCCATTTGGATTGTTGCTAAAGTTTTCTTCTCTACCCCTTCCTCGACCTTGCTTCTGGTGGTCATCAAATCGATCCATCTCGATTTCTTCATTTACACTTTCTTCGTATCCTCCTTGCTTGTAGGGTTTGTTTTGACATCATGCCAATAATCCATCCTCTGGTGCAGCTTGCTTAGCCTACAAGGCGAAAACTATTGCCTTTAATTCCTTTGTGCCCAATTTTTTTTGGGTCATGAATTCTTCTAGATTCTTTGTCCGTTCTATGGTTGGATTAGTCGTCATGAATGGCTTTGATACCAAATTTGTTATGACTCAGGACTTCGACCTCGTGACAGGACCTAAGCTTGTACTTGGATCTACTGGTGTCATTAACTACTGAGAGCTCAACCCCCCTTTTAAGGAGACCAAGCTGATAATACTAAAGAATAAAGGAATATGAGTTAGGGTTAAAATATGCTTTATTCAATAAATAAACTCCTTTTAAAAATGGGAAACAAATTCAGAAAAAAGGAAACTAGATTCCCAAAATATTTTGACTCCTACTTTGACGAAAATACCGAAACTTTAAATATTATTCCTAACTTTTAAGATTCCTATATTTTGCATGTATATCATAGAATAATTAACATATTTACTCTCCTCTTACCGCCCTTGAATTTTTCTCACGTCTCATATACAACTTTCCATATCTAGCAATATTCACAACGCTTCCTCCTTCGCCCGATTTTGCTCTCCCAACCTTGATTTCTTCGCCCAAATTTGATATCCCGACCTTTGTTTCTTTCTGTTAGCTCGACCCCTGTCCTAAACATATGTGGTCTGAGGAACCATGTGTCGATATCCTTGTTCCAATTCGGAGGAACATACCTTAGTAATAAGGTATATAACTCATTATGTCACCCTATTTAGGATTGTCAAGTGATAATTCGAATTAGTCGTTGTGCTACTGAGACTCCCTCGAGAAATGGATAAGTCCAATTTAGGTCCTAGGCATTTGATTAAATAGTTACCCGTTTATGTTTTCCATCATTATCATGTAATGCTGCAACCGTCACTTTGAACAGCCCACATTTTCCTATAAAATCGGGATCCAAGGAAACCGCTTCTTTTTCATTCTCCCATACTTATTCATTTTTCTCTATTATGGATAAAGATGGATTTCGAATCCATACAGCTTTGTCGATTCTTACTCATAACCAACATAATGAACTAGTGAAATCTTTCCACATAGATCCTCGATTCCATCCCCAACTTTCATCTCCAAATAAGACTATCACCAATCCTGCACTAGGCTATGTTGGTATGTATTTGATCTTTTTCAAATCAGCTTTATGACTTCCTTCTTTTCCTTTCTTGGGACCATCCTTGATTACCACAAGGTTCACATTGCCCAAGTAAATTTGAATGGCTTCTAGAAGATCATGTGTTTTGTGCTACTATGCAAAGTCCTAGACATTCCTCCTTTACTATCTATTTTCCACTATCTGGATGTGCCTACGGTTACCAAGGATTCGGTCTCTTTTCTCCTTCATCATAATCAACATATGCGACAACCTTACCACATCCATCAAGAAGTGGAAATAAGATTTTTTCTTCATTGATGCTTCGGCTATCGCCACGCGAATGCATTTTGGTGATCTGGCAAACCGTCATCCCGACCCTGCTCCTGAACTAACTGTCACAGAGCATGATGTGAATAAGAGACTCATCATCAATTACCTTGTTTGGTCTGGCCCTAATGAGTTATCCTTGGGTTTTATTGATTTAGATAGCACTTACGGGGATCATGTTGTAGTTTCAGTACCCAATTAGAGAGGGGTGATATTTTCTTGCTGGACAACTTCATCGGAAGCATCGGTCTAAAGGAGTAAAGGTGGGAAGTTCGTCCACTCCCAAATCCGACCCATTGTATGATGCAGATGCAGGAGGTGAAACTGAGACGAACCTAGATTATGTCATTCCGGACAGCCCGACGAAGTCCATTGGTCTCACCCCTTTGTCATCCCCAACGGTTACTCCAAACTCTTCATCGAAAGGGGCTTCCATTGCCGATCCTACTGGGGCTCACAAGTGTAGATTTCGACCTTCAGTTTCTTCCTCTACTATTGGTATTCCTCTCTTATCTTCTCCTAAGAAAGCGTGTACTTCTTGTTCTTCCTCTAATCGAGGCCTAGGGGTTACCGACACTACGTTTAACCTTCCACCAATCACTTTTGCTTCGTCCGATGAGGCTCTTCGCGAATACTTGTTAACTTCTGATCCTGTCTTAGTTTCCGTTCTAGATTTAATTTTATCCTCTCCTGAGGCTCCTCCAACATCTTCTGAAGCCATAGTTTATTCGACCCCGATTTAATTGGATTCCTCAGTTATTACTACTAAATCAATCACTAGTGGTTCAGCCACCAAGGTTAATCCTCATATGAGTGAGCCTGTAAAGCTTCTTTTTCGTCAAAAGTTGTTCAACTCTTTTGCGCCCAAGCTTCTGCACCGACTTCTGCTCCCATAGTTTCTACCGACACTTTAGTCATTACTCTAGTTTTTCCTATATCCACCGAGACTCCATCAGATCCTGCTAATGTTATTAACCTAGACTCTCAGATTCCTGATGTGGATACGATGGATTTTGATTATAACTGACCTCTCCTTGGTTCCTTCTCTTATGAGCTTTTTCCTCCGCCAAAAACGGGTAAGTACGTCTTCTATGTCTCACTCCTTCCTTCTTTTTGAAAATAGAAAAATGATATTTAACTGATAACAGGAGCTACCCCGTTTTCTGTTCCAACATCCCTGTCAGTTTTGGTGTCACTATCCTCTTTGCTGACACCCTTCCTTTATCCCTTTACTAGCACCATGTTTTCCCAATGTCCTTCCTTGGGAAACATGACCAATGAATAGGGTATTGATAAGGCTCGTACCCATATCTAGGAGGGTATGCATTGGATGAATGAGGTTTCATTGCGGAGCAAAGCTAGGGTTGCTGCCTCTGCTATGCAGCGAATTGAGATTGAAAGGGCTTCCGAGCTTTTAAAAGATCTTTGGGCAAAATATCAAGCTCTGGAGAGGGAAAAATTTCGAGTTGGATCATTATTCCCAACGCCATGAAGAGCTTCTAAGGGTAAATGTCGAGTTGAAGAACGTAATAAGCAAAGAGAGTGCTTATCGTGCTGCCCTGGCCACAAAATTGGAAGAAATTACCAAAAAGAACTCTGACTTGGGCTCGGTTTGTTTTGAGAAAGAAATCCAATTGGTCGGCTTAAGGAGTGTCTAACCGAGTGTCAACTTAAATTTAAAGATCAAACAACCAATGCTGAAGAATTATAGACTGAAGCCTCTACTTCTAAACAAGAAGTCCTTTTTCACCAGCACCTGGCCGAGCAGAGATCCAAAGAATTTCATTGGCTCTGAAGGATAGCGATATCTACTTCGGTTCAATATTTGTTGAAATCATAAGAGTTTAGCATGATGAATGTTGTTCTTCAATCTGCTGCCGTCGAACTTGGCCTACACCAGGCTTCCCTTGAGATGAAGAGAAGATAATCGGTGGAGCTTGATGGAAAAGAGGTTTTGTACTCATATCTAAATGTCAAATAAGTTATATTGTAGTGCTTCTTTGATCTTAACAATTATGACTATCCTTACTTCAAAATGCTAAATACTGACAATATGGATGTTGGTTTATTGAATAAACATTTGGAGGATTCTGACTCAGCTATTGATGCTGATTCATGTATTTGCATTAGTGTGATTGAACTAAATGTGCATTTTTGTGTTGGTTATCGCCTTCATTTGTAATTTCTCTATATAAATTTAATCTTTTTTGTTTCTTGCACAGTGTTGTTTAAACCCGCATGCTTAACTTATGCATACTCAATTGAGTGATCCTTTCTTAGCCCATTTTGGGGCTACTGATAGAAATTTTAAGGAAACATAACAATTTGCAAACGAACTAGACTTTATTTATGTCATAAGGCCAAATTATGACTTTCCATACCCAAGGCATGACATTGTGTTTAAAGGTTGAACCATGAGATGTCAACCATGTTGAACTAATATGAGCGGACTATGGTGTTGGGACCATAGCGATATGTCTAAGGGTCGAACCATGATGTGCAAGTCATGGTGACCTAACATTACCAAGACATGGTGAAATATCCCAAAAATCATGATACAAATTTTCATTTTCAAAACCATTTATTAACCCAAAATTCATACAAAACATTGTTTCCAAAAAGCCATAATCATAAATCAGAGTATCCTTAAATCATCTATTAATAAAATAACCAATGATGATTTGCACAATCACGCCTTTACCTTGCCCCGATCGTCTGATGTACCTGAAACCATGAAATCAAAATGTAAGCCAAAGCTTAGTGAGTTTCCCCTATAATACCACACACAACCAAACATATAACAACATGCATATGGGAGCCTTTAGCCTGACTGGACCTCCTCACAAGTCCTACAAACTATCTGGACCGCTCTGCGCGCCTACGACCTAACTGGACCGCCTTACAAGGACTACAACATATCCAGACTGCCCCGAGTATGTTGGCCTTTAGCACAAAGTAGCACCGCCTAGCTCCAACCACACTATGTCGACATATTCAACGAATATGCATAAACATATAACCAACAAGTACAAGTAATCATACAAATCTACCAATCTAACAGTTCACTATAGCATAGCAACATCCTATATACTAGGATACATAACACAACCTAGTGGGCTAGAATTGGTGCCTTCGACCAACGAGTATAGTGAAGAAAAATCACTTGAAGCAGCAAACACATAATAAGACCACTGAAGCGACAAAGATGGTTATCCAACTCTTTGAACACCTACAACCATGTTAAAAATCCTTACTTAGCTCATATTTCAAATATTACTTATTATTATTTCATAATATACCTTTTGTTATTTGATTTCATTATTAAGTGAGAAATGCTTAACTCTTAGAGTCATTCTTGTTAAAGTGTTATACTTTACAATCATTACTGTTCTAACCACACAATATCGTAATCATGGACTTGAAAATCCATACATATTTATTAACCAGTTAATCTAGTTAATTCTTATTAAATTAATTACTTGAAATTAATTAAACCAAACCATATTCACATAATTATTTTCCATATACTAAATAGAATAAACAACCTTTATCTAACTAATTTTAATTCTAATTACTAATAAATAAGATGTTATCTTACTTTAGGTTATCTTGCATTTAAATTTAATGGCACTTAGCCCAAATATATTGATGGTTAGTCCAAAAAACTTAAAGCATAAATTCCTAAAAAATGATGCACATCAATTAGGTTAAGGAGTATCTTACCCTTCCTGTGTCGCACCACAACTTCCTAGTTTAGACTTCAGATGGTTGGCAACAACTTTCACTCCGACGACGCCTTCCACCCCTGCGACAACTTCCATTCCGACGACATCGAACACAACCCAACTGAACTATACGACTCTCGTTTCAGACCTTAAAGGTACCACCAAACCCCCTTTTCACTTTGATGAAGCTTATACAAGCTTCTATCACCAAAATCTGATTGTCGCCTCTTCTCTATCGAATTCCTCTACTCCGGCATCGGTGGTTCTACATATTACTTTTTCTCTCCATCTAAAGCCTTCCTCGAGAATGACCATTGGAGATAACCGTGAAGCATGGTTTCATGCTCGGTAGGTGGCTAAAGAGAAGCTTACAGTTAACCAGACGTCCTTAACATCGGAAAAGGTTGAGCTCATCGCTTCTCCTCTTTTGGTGCTTCTCCTATCTTCTTAACTATTTCCAGGAAGACTGCACAAATCTTAAGGAAGTTGTGCAGCTGGAAGCTTGATTTCTCATCAGACATTTTGATGAAACTCACCATGATTCTTTTTCCTCTCAATAATTCATCTTCGCTTGCTTCTCACACTCTCTCTCCGATACCAACTGTGACATCCCCATTTTCACGGCCAGAAAAGATCGATTTGTTTATGCTTTGTTTTATAAAATCAGAGTAATCCTTTGATTAAAAGAGTTGCAGAATTTGTTCCCATAACAAAATATGATAAGAATTTATCAAAGCATTTATTTACAGAAATGTATTTTCATTAAATAAAAAAATCTCGGGATGTCATGTTCCGATACAGACCAAAAGCATAAACAATATAAACCAGACCTTGCAACAGTTATTTATAACTACATATCTATAATCCAAAATCTATTTTCAAGTCCACCAACTTATACTCTAGCGCCATTACCTATAATGCAAAGAAAACTGAGTAGGTCAGGCTTGGGAGCCTGGTGAGCATATAGGGTTTTCAACCTACAATAATTTAATTATAAAATTTAATCATTAAACAATCAACCCAATTACTCATTCCCCATTATCTTCTTTACTCTTAAGGATCTACCCTAAGAATCATCTATCCTTCATCTATCATTCATAAGGACTGACCTAAGGAATAGGCATGAAGTCCATTACTGCCCGAGGTTCATACATCAAGCACTAAATCCATAGCTACCAAGGTTCATCTTTGTAGTACTAAATCCATAGCTACCAAGGTTCTTCATTAGGCACTAAGACAATACCTGCTAGTGTTCTTTATTAAGAACTAAGACAATAGTTGTCAGGATTCTTCATTAGGAACTAAGACAATAGCTGCCAGGGTTTTTAGAGTACACCGATGAACATCAAGTACACAACACCTACAAGTTGCGAGCTTGCTAGTGTTCCACAGGACTGTCTAGAATAGTCTATGGTTGTCATCCCTACTCTGCTGAATGACGGGGGCCATCGTTTGGGTAAAGGTTTCACTCATTTTTCACCTGTCACCCTCACCTCATGATCTATATCATCTTTTGTCTCATCCTCAAACTAATCTTTCATCACACACCAACTATTTCATCTACCCATGTTTTATCCAACATATTTGTAGATATAAATTACATATATAGTTTAAATCATATACAAACCTATATAAAACATTCAACCAACATCCATCTCAAATAAACAAACAATATATAACCACATAACACGTATTTCTTAGCAAATACTTCATATGTATGTGTTAGAAGAAAGTAACTACATACTCACTTGATAAGATGATTATCGGACAACACCTTGTCTCTTAAAACAATCGTTTCCGATGAAACCGGGATGTTCTCTCAAAAATCGGGCTTCTCGCGGACAGAGTTTCGGCTCGAAAACTCTTTTTCTTGGGATCTTCGGGGGTCGGGATGATACAGGGGCTTCGGGGGTATAACTTGCCAAGTAAAAGAAATTTTAAGGGAGTGAAAGGAAAGAAAAGAGCAACCAATTTGACTGGACTCACATCCTATTTATAGGAGGGGTATGGCCTCCGAACGCAGCGCTTTCCTTGGACGAACGCAGCGCATGCCGCCGTGCGTCATGGCTTATGAACTTCGGACTTGACATGCGACGGGACATGCTCTGGGCTTCGAACGCGGGACATTCCCCATTTGAACGCAGGGCGTTCCCCCTTTGGTATGCGTGCCTCGTATTTTAGAAATTCATATCTTTCGCATACGAGCTCCGTTTTTGACGTTCTTTATATCCATGCGAATGTGAGATTATGCTCTGCAACTCTCGTTTAGACTTTTTCTTTTTACCGTTGGACTACTATCAACGAGATCTTCGATTCTCGTTTAGATTGTTTCGGCTAGAAACCACTCGATCTTATATTCGAACTTTGGGCTGCATATCGCTAAGTCGAAACTTCCTCATACGAAGTCAGAGTTAGACGTTCTTTTTATGCACGCTCTCGGTTTAATGTATTCTATGACTTTTGTTTAGATCACTAAGGCTAAATATCGCTCTATCATAAACTTAATATTTATGTCATGCAGTTTCGTACCGGTTCTATCACGAAACATCAACAGGTCACAACTTCTTCGTTATAACTCGGATTTCAGCGTTCTTTATATGCACGGAAACCTTGTGACATATACTACAACTTGGTTAAGATTATTTATTCTAAACACTCTTCTATCAAAAGTCATTTCTGACGCTTATCATCTCTAAATTGACTAGCCCAGATCTACGGGCGTTACAATTGTCTCCCCCTTAGGATGATTACGTCCCGGAATCATCAAAGAAAATAGGAATTGTATAATGATTCCATACGTTACATCTTTTAATCATAGGTAATAATCGTAACTTCTATGTTTCTTTGAATGAGTATCTAACTCTTGGACATCTTGACCGCAGGCGATGCTCAATCTTGCATCTGCTCTTCGTACTATGTTGGACTTTCAATCGCAACCTACGAGTTACAAAATAAATCCTTATTGAGGACTGCTTCTTCTTCTTAGGATAAGTACTTTCCTTTATCTATTGTAACAGATCGATGGGTCATGTTCTAATGACCTCTCATCGTATGATGCAACGCCTAGACTCAAGTCTCTTAGAGTCAAATTCTAGAATGGAATATATCTTCCTTCATGTTATAATCTGATATAATCACATTTTATCATGTAGCATTTCTAGCTACAATCTTCTTTAACAACGAGCGCAATGCTATTGATTGCATTGATTTGAATCTTCCGTCTTACGCCAGATGTTACATCGAACTTGGTTCTTTGAACCACGTAACAAACTCATCGTAGTCGATCTCATTTGAAATGACCACTTGGTTCGGAATAACAATCATCTCATTAGTAATTACCAAAACAATGGTAACGACATACTTGAATAAAACGAGACCAATCACTAGCTTCTTGGTAACTTTGTGACTTTCCCTGATCCAAGCGTGAGTCATGTGCTTCCAGTAGTATATATCTCTACTACTATTCACACCTACTCCTACTTGTCCTAAGTATTGTCTCGTAGTCCCCAAGTCCTAAAATCACAAAAAAATTTAACACATACAAATGTGTCCAATTAATCATACAAATTTTCCTAGACTTTACTAGGACTTCTTTCATCCGCATCTTCACTCAACAATTCTACTTCTACTCGGTTGGTGATGGAAATTCTAGACGATGGAAAAACTTCATGAATTACACCAATCGTTCCATCATCCTGCCAATCGAAGGTGTACCTCAAACGTACCGTACTCCTCTAAACGTTTCGTTATTTTATCAGACATATTCTAAAGGCAAGATACCACTCTTACGATATCTTTCGATAGGTGTCATTCACTATCATAAGCCTTTCATTTCCTCCATTTAATCAATTCTCTAAGAGTCTTCACTATAACGTTTTGTATATCCAAGCAGACGTTCGGTGTACAGGGCAAGAATTTAAGATAAGAAAGCTTTATTTACGATAGACGTATAAATCACCTTATCACTTCGAAACGTTTGCATGCTAGTTTTAATATCATAGTCGTACGCTTACAATCCTAAACACATAAGGTTTCCAGATCCGGTCGACAACTGACCATAGATCCAAAAAAACAATTTCATATATGGCAAACATATAGCATTTAGCACATAAAAGCATTTTAGGCATCTTTCCTAAAATATACTAGTGCTCGCGTCTTAAAATATGGTAGACACTCATCTCAAAATCATCGCTTGGCATTCTAAGTTTAAGTCTAGAAATCCTACAAATTCCTAGTTCGCTTAAACTAATGCTCTGATACCAACTGTGACATCCCCATTTTCACGGCCAGAAAAGATCGATTTGTTTATGCTTTGTTTTATAAAATCAGAGTAATCCTTTGATTAAAAGAGTTGCAGAATTTGTTCCCATAACAAAATATGATAAGAATTTATCAAAGCATTTATTTAAAGAAATATATTTTCATTAAATAACAAAATCTCGGGATGTCATGTTCCGATACAGACCAAAAGCATAAACAATATAAACCAGACCTTGCAACAGTTATTTATAACTACATATCTATAATCCAAAATCTATTTTCAAGTCCACCAACTTATACTCTGGCGCCATTACCTATAATGCAAAGAAAACTGAGTAGGTCAGGCTTGGGAGCCTGGTGAGCATATAGGGTTTTCAACCCACAATAATTTAATTATAAAATTTAATCATTAAACAATCAACCCAATTACTCATTCCCCGTTATCTTCTTTACTCTTAAGGATCTACCCTAAGAATCATCTATCCTTCATCTGTCATTCATAAGGACCGACCTAAGGAATAGGCATGAAGTCCATTACTGCCCGAGGTTCATACATCAAGCACTAAATCCATAGCTACCAAGGTTCATCTTTGTAGTACTAAATCCATAGCTACCAAGGTTCTTCATTAGGCACTAAGACAATACCTGCTAGTGTTCTTTATTAAGAACTAAGACAATAGTTGTCAGGATTCTTCATTAGGAACTAAGACAATAGCTGCCAGGGTTTTTAGAGTACACCGATGAACATCAAGTACACAACACCTACAAGTTGCGAGCTTGCTAGTGTTCCACAGGACTGTCTAGAATAGTCTATGGTTGTCATCCCTACTCTGCTGAATGACGGGGGCCATCGTTTGGGTACAGGTTTCACTCATTTTTCACCTGTCACCCTCACCTCATGATCTATATCATCTTTTGTCTCATCCTCAAACTAATCTTTCATCACACACCAACTATTTCATCTACCCATGTTTTATCCAACATATTTGTAGATATAAATTACATATATAGTTTAAATCATATACAAACCTATATAAAACATTCAACCAACATCCATCTCAAATAAACAAACAATATATAACCACATAACACGTATTTCTTAGCAAATACTTCATATCTATGTGTTAGAAGAAAGTAACTACATACTCACTTGATAAGATGATTATCGGACAGCACCTCGTCTCTTAAAACAATCGTTTCCGATGAAACCGGGATGTTCTCTAAAAAATCGGGCTTCTCGCGGACAGAGTTTCGGCTCGAAAACTCTTTTTCTTGGGATCTTCGGGGGTCGGGATGATACCGGGGCTTCGGGGGTATAACTTGCCAAGTAAAAGAAAGTTTAAGGGAGTGAAAGGAAAGAAACGAGCAACCAATTTGACTGGACTCACATCCTATTTATAGGAGGGGTCTGGCCTCCGAACGCAACACTTTCCTTGGACGAACGCAGCGCATGCCGCCGTGTGTCATGGCTTACGAACTTCGGACTTGACATGCGACGGGACATGCTCTGGGCTTCGAACGCGGGACATTCCCCATTTGAACGCAGGGCGTTCCCCCTTTGGTATGCGTGCCTCGTATTTTAGAAAATCATATCTTTCGCATACGAGCTCCGTTTTCGACGTTCTTTATATCCATGCGAAGGTGAGATTATGCTCTGCAACTCTTGTTTAGACTTTTTCTTTTTACCGTTGGACTACTATCAACGAGATCTTCGATTCTCGTTTAGATTGTTTCGGCTAGAAACCACTCGATCTTATATTCGAACTTTGGGCTGCATATCGCTAAGTCGAAACTTCCTCATACGAAGTCAGAGTTAGACGTTCTTTTTATGCACGCTCTTAGTTTAATGTATTCTATGACTTTTGTTTAGATCACTAAGGCTAAATATCGCTCTATCATAAACTTAATATTTATGTCATGCAGTTTCGTACCGGTTCTATCACGAAACACCAACAGGTCACAACTTCTTCGTTATAACTCGGATTTCAGCGTTCTTTATATGCACGGAAACCTTGTGACATATACTACAACTTGGTTAAGATTATTTATTCTAAACACTCTTCTATCAAAAGTCATTTCTGACGCTTATCATCTCTAAATTGACTAGCCCAGATCTACGGGCGTTACAATTGTCTCCCCCTTAGGATGATTACGTCCCGGAATCATCAAAGAAAATAGGAATTGTATAATGATTCCATACGTTACATCTTTTAATCATAGGTAATAATCGTAAATTCTATGTTTCTTTGAATGAGTATCTAACTCTTGGACATCTTGACCGCAGGCGATGCTCAATCTTGCATCTGCTCTTCGTACTATGTTGGACTTTCAATCGCAACCTACGAGTTACAAAATAAATCCTTATTGAGGACTGCTTCTTCTTCTTAGGATAAGTACTTTCCTTTATCTATTGTAACAGATCGATGGGTCATGTTCTAATGACCTCTCATCGTATGATGCAACGCCTAGACTCAAGTCTCTTAGAGTCAAATTCTAGAATGGAATATATCTTCCTTCATGTTATAATCTGATATAATCACATTTTATCATGTAGCATTTCTAGCTACAATCTTCTTTAACAACGAGCGCAATGCTATTGATCGCATTGATTTGAATCTTCCGTCTTACGCCAGATGTTACATCGAACTTGGTTCTTTGAACCACGTAACAAACTCATCGTAGTCGATCTCATTTGAAATGACCACTTGGTTCGGAATAACAATCATCTCATTAGTAATTACCAAAACAATGGTAACGACATACTTGAATAAAACGAGACCAATCACTAGCTTCTTGGTAACTTTGTGACTTTCCCTGATCCAAGCGTGAGTCATGTGCTTCTAGTAGTATATATCTCTACTACTATTCACACCTACTCCTACTTGTCCTAAGTATTGTCTCGTAGTCCCCAAGTCCTAAAATCACAAAAAAATTTAACACATACAAATGTGTCCAATTAATCATACAAATTTTCCTAGACTTTACTAGGACTTCTTTCATCCGCATCTTCACTCATCAATTCTACTTCTACTCGGTTGGTGATGGAAATTCTGGACGATGGAAAAACTTCATGAATTACACCAATCGTTCCATCATCCTGCCAATCGAAGGTGTACCTCAAACGTACCGTACTCCTCTAAACGTTTCGTTATTTTATCAGACATATTCTAAAGGCAAGATACCACTCTTACGATATCTTTCGATAGGTGTCATTCACTATCATAAGCCTTTCATTTCCTCCATTTAATCAATTCTCTAAGAGTCTTCACTATAACGTTTTGTATATCCAAGCAGACGTTCGGTGTACAGGGCAAGAATTTAAGATAAGAAAGCTTTATTTACGATAGACGTATAAATCACCTTATCACTTCGAAACGTTTGCATGCTAGTTTTAATATCATAGTCGTATGCTTACAATCCTAAACACATAAGGTTTCCAGATCCGGTCGACAACTGACCATAGATCCAAAAAAACAATTTCATATATGGCAAACATATAGCATTTAGCACATAAAAGCATTTTAGGCATCTTTCCTAAAATATACTAGTGCTCGCGTCTTAAAATATGGTAGACACTCATCTCAAAATCATCGCTTGGCATTCTAAGTTTAAGTCTAGAAATCCTACAAATTCCTAGTTCGCTTAAACTAATGCTCTGATACCAACTGTGACATCCCCATTTTCACGGCCAGAAAAGATCGATTTGTTTATGCTTTGTTTTATAAAATCAGAGTAATCCTTTGATTAAAAGAGTTGCAGAATTTGTTCCCATAACAAAATATGATAAGAATTTATCAAAGCATTTATTGAAAGAAATGTATTTTCATTAAATAACAAAATCTCGGGATGTCATGTTCCGATACAGACCAAAAGCATAAACAATATAAACCAGACCTTGCAACAGTTATTTATAACTACATATCTATAATCCAAAATCTATTTTCAAGTCCACCAACTTATACTCTGGCGCCATTACCTATAATGCAAAGAAAACTGAGTAGGTCAGGCTTGGGAGCCTGGTGAGCATATAGGGTTTTCAACCCACAATAATGTAATTATTAAATTTAATCATTAAAAAATCAACCCAATTAACCATTCCCCATTATCTTCTTTACTCTTAAGGATCTACCATAAGAATCATCTATCCTTCATTTATTCATTTCTAAGGATTGACCTAAGGAATAGGCACGAAGTCCATTACTGCCCGAGGTTCATACATCAAGCACTAAATGCATAGCTACCAAGGTTCATCTTTATAGTACTAAATCCATAGCTACCAAGGTTCTTCATTAGGCACTAAGACAATAGTTGCTAAGGTTCTTTATTAGGCACTAAGAAAATAGCTGCCAGAGTTCTTTATTAGGCACTAAGACAATAGCTACCAGGATTCTTCATTAGGTACTAAGACAATAGCTACCAGGGTTTTTAGAGTACACCGGTGAACATCAAGTCCACAACACCTACAAGTTGCGAGCTTGCTAGTGTTCCATAGGAATGTGTAGAATAGTCTGTGGTTGTCATCCGTACTCTGCTGAATAACGGGGGCCATCGTTTGGGTAAAGGTTTCACTCACTTTTCACCTGTCACCCTCACCTCATTTTCTATATCATCTTTCGTCTCATCCTCAAACTAAGCTTTCATCACACACCGACTATTTCGTCTACCTATGTTCTACCCAACATATTTGTAGATATAAAGTACATATATAGTTGAAATCATATACAAACCTATATAAAACATTCATCCAACATCCATCTCAAATAAACAAACAATATGCAAACACATAACACGTATTTCTTAGCAAATACTTCATATCTATGTGTTAAAAGAAAGTAACTACACACTCACTTGATAAGACGATTATCAGACAGCACCTCGTTTCTTAAAACAATCGTTTCCAATGAAACCGAAATGTTTTCTCCAAAATCGGGTTTCTCGCGGACAGAGTTTCGGCTCGAAAACTCTTTTTCTTGGGATCTTTGGAGCGTCGGGACTTGCTTCGGGGGTCGGGATGATACCGGGGCTTCGGGGGTATAACTTGCCAAGTAAAAGAATGTTTAAGGGAATGAAAGAGAAGAAATGGGCAACCTATTCGGCTGGACTCACATCCTATTTATAAGGGGGGTCTGGCCTCCGAACACAACGTGTTCCTTGAATGAAGGCAATGCGTTCCCGAATGCAGCGCGTTCCTTGGATAAACGCAACGTGTTCCGCCGTGCTTCATGGCTTACAAACTTCGGACTTGACATGCGACGAGATATGCTCTGGGCTCCGAACACAGGGCGTTCCCCCTTTGTTAAGCGTGCCTCGTACTTCAGAAATTCATATCTTTCGCATACGAGCTTCTTTTTCGACGTTCTTTATATCCACGCGAAGGTGAGATTATGCTATACAACTCTCGTTTGGGCTCCGTCGGCTAATATTGACTTGAAATTTTATTATATTATTTTTAGTTGGCCGGGACAGAAAAACTCCGTTAGGAATTCACAACTCCTTCATCTGACATCCGTTTTCGTCTGTCTTTTTACCGTTGGACTATTATCGACGAGATTTTCGATTCTCGTTTAGATTGTTTCGGCTAGAAACCACTTGATCTCATATTCGAACTTCATGCTGCATGCCGCTAAGTCAAAACTTCGAAAAATCATAACTTCCTCATACGAAGTCAGATTTAGACGTTCTTTTTATGCGCGCTCTCAGTTTAACGTATTCTATGACTTTTGTTTAGATTACTAAGGCTGAATATCGCTCTATCGTAAATTCACTATTTACGTCACGCAGTTTTGTACCGGTTTTGTCACGAAACATCGACAGGTCATAACTTCTTCGTTATAACTCGGATTTCAACGTTCTTTATATGCACGAAAACCTTGTGACGTATAAACAAATTGGTTAAGATTATTTATTCTAAACAATCTTCTATCAAAAAGTCATTTTTGACGCTTATCGTCTCTAAATTGACTAGCCCGGATCTACGGGTGTTACTCACCAGCTCTACTTCAACCCATTTTGTGAAGTAATCCATGACAACTATAAGGAATTTCACTTTTCCTAGGGCTTTAGGGAATGGCCCGACAATGTCGATCCCCCATTGCAAGAAAGGCCATTGGCTGGAGATGCTTGTCATGGGGGTCGAAGGCAAGGTCGGCATGTTAGAGTGTATTTGACAATTGTGGCATTTTTGGATCGCCTCATTGGTGTCTTTAGTTATAGTGGGCCAGAAATACCCTGTACGTTGAGTTTTCTAGACTACTTCCCTAGATCCCACATGTCCTCCAAAGACTCCAACATGAATTTCCTCAAATATCTGCCTTGCTTCCTCCAAGGTTACACACTTCATCAAGGGGTTTGAGTAGCCCTTCTTGTATAGCCTCCCCTTGTACATGGTATAATTGTTTGCATGAACCTGCACTTTCCGGATATCCATTTAATCATTTGGAAACATACCGCTTTGAAGGTATTGCATCATTGGCATCATCCACCTGCCAATTTTTTCTTGCAACTCCATTATTTCTTCTGAACTTCCTTCTATGTTTTTCCTGTGTAGAACCTTCACCAACACCTCTTTTGAGATGTGGTTGAACAAAATTGCATCCAACTTACTCAAGGTGTCTGCTTATTTATTCTTCGATCGAGGGATCTAGATTATGTCGAAGTTTTAAAATGCCCAATAAATTTTCTTGTTTTCTCTAAATACTTTAAGATACGTGACTCTTTAGCCTCAAAGGTCCTGTTTATCTGCTTCGCTACCAGCCAAGAATCTAAAAAGGTGCTCAATTTCTGTACTCAAACCTCTAGGGCGATTTGCAATCTTGCCAGCAATGCCTCGTACTCCGCTTCATTATTCAAGCAATGAAAGTTAAAGCATAAAGTGTATGTTAATCGGTTCTCATTTGGGCTGACAAGGATGATTCCTGCTCCTAAAACATCATGACTCGAAGCTCCATATCTGAACTAAGAAAGGTTCGATTGGTTCGTCATTAGGTGTTGTCACCAACAATATGTTAGGATTTTCTTCGTACGATAGCTCGTGGTCGGTACGTAATGTCGTGTTCTCCTAGCTCAATGGCCCACCTTGTCATCCGCTCCAAATGCTTGGGTTGAATTAGAATTTTTCTAATGGGTTGATTTGTCAAGACAGTGATGGGGTGTGCCTGGAAATACCTTCTCAGCCTCCTCGTTGTATAAAACAGAGCTAACATGAGCTTCTCAATGATTGAATAGTTTAATTCCGTCCCTTGTAGAACTTGACTTACAAAGTAGACGGGTACTTGTTTTGTACTTCTCTCAGCCACAAGCATTGCACTTATGGATTCCATACTGGAAGACAAGCATACTACCAAAGGTTCTCCAACTTTCAGGCTAGCCATCATAGGCATGTTTTCCATGTACCCCTTTAGTCTTACCAGATCCTCTTTTGCTTCCTCCATCCAAGTGATTGTGCCCTTTCCTAGGTGATCTTTTAGGGATCGAAAGAATAGGAGTGACTTATTTTCCGATCTTGCCAAGAATCTACCCAAGGCAGCCATCTTCCTATTGAAGATCTGCACCTTTTTTATTGTTCTGGGACTGGTGGTGCACATTAGTCCCTTTACCTTATCCAAATTAGCCTCAATTCCATGGGTAGATACAGTGTGCCCCAAGAACTTGCCTTTCTATGCCCCAAAGACACACTTCTTTGGATTCAGTTTCATGTTGGTCTCTGTCAAGCGAACCAACATCTCCTCCACATCCCTTAAGAATTCACAATCTTCCTTGCTTTGGATCACCATATCATCAATGCATAATTCTATGTTCCTTCCTATCTGGCTCTCAAAGACTCTATCAACCAGCCTCTAGTAAGTCGCACATGTGTTCCTCAGCCCAAAGGGCATATTTTTGTAGCATAATGTCCCCCTTTCCATATGGAAAGCCATCTTTCCATCATCTTCTTTCTCCATATGAACTTCATGATACCTCTTGTAGTATCTAGAAATGACTTCCTCTTATGGCCTCCCAAGTATTCTATCTTCTACTGAATCTTCGGATGCAGATAGTTGTCTCTCAGGGATGCTTTATTCAAACTAGTGAAGTCTACACACATCCTCATCGAACCATCACTTTATGTTACTAGGACCAGGTTTTCAACCCAAGTCGGGAATTTAGTAGCCCAAACTATCCCCGACTGAACTAACTCTGCTACCTCCTGATTTACAACAACGTTCTACTTATATGCCATTATTCTCCTTTTCTACTTGACCAGTGGGAAACCAGGGTTGATGTTTAACCGGTTTTAAATGATTGAACTAGGGATCCTCATCATATCTACCGACTTCCGTGCGATCAGTATACATAGCTAGCAACTTTATCAAACCGTGCTTGAGATTGCTTGGCAAATCTATACCGACCATCACCAGCCAATCCTTACTTCCGGTGTAACGACCAAAAATTTCAACCAATTTAAAATTTTCGAAAACAACCCGATTCCATTGAAGTTATTACAAATAGGTTTTCAATACAATTTATTTTAAGTATTCCCAGAATCTCTTCACAATATAAACACAAGGAGCGGTACGATCACGCCTTCGCCTTGCCACGGTCTCCTGAAGAACCTGAAAAACATTAAACCACAACTGTAAGCCCGAAAGCTTAGTGAGATATCCCAAAAATACCAACCACATATACCATACACGCATAACATGCCATAACATATCCGATCACAGAACAACCATGCACTTCGGGTCTATTGTGGGACTGGTCCGCCGCTCCGGCCAATAGTCCACCTGGTCCACCCTCCGAGTCTAACCATATATCTCGAGTCTACAGTGTGATTGGTCCGCCCATACCGGGCCTTCAATCCACCTGGTCCACTCTCCGAATCTAATCACATACATCGAGTCTGCAGTGTGATTGGTCCGCCCGCACCGGGCCTTCAATCCACCTGGTCCACTCTCTGAGTCTACAGTATGACTGGTCCGCCCGCACCGGGCCTTCAGTCGGCCTGGTCCACTCTCCGAGCCTCGGCACGTTTGGTCCGCCATCTTGGGGCCTACAACCTATCCGGACCGCTCGCTCGGCCTTCGGGACAACCGGTCCGCCCTGGGTATCTTGGCCTACAGCACAAAGCAGGACTCGCCTCAACCCAACTCCAGTCCAAACAACCATGTGCACATAAACATACAATCATATAGCAATTCACAGTCAACAAGCCGATCAAACAGATCACATAACATATTATCATCCTAACCAGGATACCGACTTAACCGGTCACTAGCATAGCATCACCCTACATCTCGGGATACCTATCTCAATCAGGTCTCTAACATATACCATCCTATCTACCAGGATGCAAACATATCGAAGCAATAACATAACAACACCTACCCGGATCTCAATCCGATAAGGGCCGGCCTTGGTGCCTTAGACCCTGTTGATATAGTGAGGATAACTCACCTCGAAACTGCCGGCTGAAAGGATAAGATCCCGTTGCTCCAAACTCTAACACGAACTCCTCCACTGAACACCAAAACACTCAACTCAATAAATACCCTTAATTACCAAAATACCCCTGGAAGACAAATGGTCAACCCTTGGACAAGGTCAAAGTCAACCCCTGACTGACTCTACTCGCTGAGTCAACCCAATGACTCGCCGAGTCCCCAAGCTCAGAACTTCCCTCAATCCGCGACCTAACTCGCCGAGTCCAACAAATCTAAGTCCACTCACACACAACTCACCGAGTCATCCCTTGACTCACCGATTCTCGACTCAACCAGAAAATATTGAGATTCTTCGACAAGACTCGCCGAGTCCAAGAACAGACTCGCCGATTCTAAGGCTATCTTCAACCTACTCGCCGAGTTGTTCTTACAACTCGCCGAGTTCCAGGCCATCTTCATCCAACTCGCCGAGTTGTTCTTCCAACTCGTCGAGTTCCAGCTCATCTTCAAGCAACTCGTCGAGTCTACCCATGTGACTCGTCGAGTACCACCGGTCTGAATCCATACAGAAGCATTCCAGGCCATGCAATTGATCCAAAACATAGATCTAGCCTCTTACATCCCATCCATCACGTAAAGTGGCAAACTTTACGTGAATCTAAAGAGATCTAGGCCTTTTACACTCTAGGGCTAGGGTTTGGGACAAATAGCTCCTTCAAACACTCATCAACAGGGACTTTTATTCATTCAAGCCTTTCTCCATTCCAGATCTGAGGTAGCAACCTCAGATCTAACCTCCAAACTCCAAAACATCCCAAGATAAGATCCCCATAAACCCCAAAATGAAGAATCTATATAAGTGACAACCCAAGAACGAAATAATACCTCAAAAGAACGCCCCAACAACAATGAAACTCGAATCCAACCAAAGCGCCTTGCTCCAAGCCTCCTACCCTTCAAGCTCTCGATAGCTTCAATAGTTCACTGAAAGCCTTTGGTGTAATGAACCGCAAGCCCTTCAGAAAGAATTTCCTCAACAATTGCTTCTCCAAGCTTCCAAATGCAACTGATCCACTCACACACGAAGGTGAGGGTTTATGGACTTGAGGATGAGTAAAGAGGCTGGGGGAATGGATGTTATGTTCTTTATATAGGGCTCAACCCCGAGAATTAGGGTTTTCTCCACTCTGCGCCTACTCGTCGAGTCCAGCCTTGGACTCGCCGAGTCGGCCACTTAACACGCGACCAAATCGCGACCCTACTCGCCGAGTCCACCCATGGACTCGCCGAGTTCCCCTTTTTTTAATTTACTCTTTTAGCCCTTCAACTCTACTCTTGATATTTCGGGATGTTACATCTGGGGTCAAACTTACTTCTTCCTTTTCTGCCGAAGTGATGGCTTCTTTTCCTTCCTGGGGGGGGGGGGGGGGAGGGGTTATACGGCGTTGCTCTGTTCAACACGTTTCCTCGGTATATTCCTTATAGTGACGACACCCTGATCTAAAAGAAATTTTAGCAACCCATGAACTATTAACAGGACGACCTACAATTAGTATCACCCAGTTCTCCCCAAGAGTAGGTTATACGACGATGATGCCTTTATGATGATGAAATCTACCAATATTGTTTTCCGCATGTCTTTCTGATAATCCACCAATATGAAAGGTATTGAAAATTTTCCTTTGGGCCACACTCTTGACCAACAAACCCTACTACTACTGAGGTGGATGGCTCAATGAAACTCCTAAAGGACTTTGGCAACTGAGCTAAGCAATGCGAGTATATAATATTGACGAAACTAGTAATGTCTATGTATATTCAATGAATGAGAGTCTTACCGACCGAGCCTTTAATAATCAATCATTCAGGTCCCTAGTGTACGGGTGGAATGTGATCATTCTGAGTGAAATCCACTCCAGCCCACATTCTCTTCTTTGTTGGTAGCCTGTTGTCCCCAAACCGTAACATCATTACTTCGGCATCATAAACTACATCCTCTTTCTGGGCATGAAAGACCTCTTTGGATGTGTCTCCTTTGCTTCTTTCTTTCTCCTTGTTCAGACCTTCACAATCAGCAGTCACATGTACCAATTGCTTGTGAAAGTTGTAGTATTGATCGGGGTCCTGAAGGTACCTTCTCTAGGTCTTTTCGTTATTATATTTTCTTGTTTCCTAATTAGGTCGCATGTCGTATGCTTCGTGCTTGTAGGGGTTAAACCTATTGTGGTATCTTCCCCTATCTCGTCTTGTTGACTGAGGATGCTTTCTTGTCCATCTGGGATCATCTCGTTCGGACCTATGTTCCTCAACCGAACCTTTTTCCATATGTTTTGGGTTGCAGGCTACTCCTTTCTCCATGCGTATTTTTTCCTCGCTTTCGTCTTCTTTCCTCAGAATTCAATTAACTTTTTTATAAGTTCTTCAACGATATTCCAATCTTGTCCCACCAACTTATGGAAGATTTCTCCTTCTATTAGCTTGTATATGAAATTCGCTATGATCATCAGATCATCCATGGTGGGCATATTTCTACTTATTGCATTAAAACGCTTGAAATAAGCCTTATTCAACTCCCCTTCTCTTTGTCTGCATGCGAATATTGTATAGGCTTATTGTTGAAACCTTTATTGTTGTATGGAACTATTACAGAATTTCTGGCACAACTCCTCGAAGCTGCCTATGCTCCTTGAGGAAAGACTTGCTAGCCAGTAAGGAGTCAACCCATCTAGTGTTCCCGTGAAATACAAACACCATAACTTCAAGTTCATAGGTATCATCTTAATTGCCCATTAAAAATTAGACACGTGGTCGTCCGGGTCCCCTATGCCATAATAAGACTTTACTCTTGGTCCTTTCAGACCTGCAAGGATGGGTGTATCGTTTATTGTGACATCCCCAAATTCACGGTCATTCTAAATTTTTTATTTATGCTTATTGAAAAATTAAGAGTATCCATTTCAAAGAAATATGTTGCAGAATTTTTTCCCAGAAAACATGATAAATATATTATCAAAGCATTTTCGAATATATGTATTTAGTTTATGTTAAAACTTTGGGATGTTATTATCAATAAAGAAACATAAGCATAAATAGACCTTACATTCATTTACACTAATGATTTACATCTCCTTTAATCTCTCAGTGTAATGTGTCTTCGTATCGATATTTGTGATAAAAATTAACTTGGTGGGTCATCTTGGGAAACCTGGTGAGTACATAGGAATTTCAATCCCACAATATTATATATATATATATATATATATATATATATATATATATATATATATATATATATATGTCTTAGAACTCATAATATATACAATTTCACCTCATATAAGCAATTTTACCCCACCCCGTTGATCCTTACAACGATACGATCTATACTCTCGGATTTAACATTAACCTCTTTACCTAATCCATACTTCCGGATTAGGTATGTCTAATCCATGCTCTCGAATTAATAAATATGCCCATTCCATACTCTTGGACTAGGGCAATTGACTATGTCTAATCCATGCTCCCGGATTAATGACAAATAACTATGTCCTCTCCATAATCTCGGACTAAGGACAAATGACTATGTCTAACCCATGCTCTTGGATCAATGACAAATCTTAAAGTTCGACCCTTCATGTATATCTCACCCACACTGATAAGTAGATACTCCCTGATATCCATCTCAATTAATTTAGGTTTGTTCTGTATCCTAAATCATCATATATTATCATATATGGTCTTAACACATATTTCAGGCAATAACAAATATTTCACACACAAAAATATATTTAATACTTTAATCAATACTTGTATTAAAATTATGTTCATGAAAGGGACTATGAAGTTACATGTTAAAGTGATGATTCACAATTCGGGCTACACTTCGCTTCTAACAATCGTCTTTTCCTTCAACAAAACCTAGCATTATTATTGCTAAGTTTTAGTCTCATATTTATTGCGACTAGTTAAATCAAGGTCTTCGAGCGATATTGTTTTATAAGTGTTAAACAATACTTATCAACTATTATGTAAAGATAAGGGCCAGACATGAAACACCGGAGGGCATGACCATTTTGGCATTTAAGCTGTTCTGAAATCCAACAACCCTATGCGGCCCGTCAAACCAGATTCCCCGTACTGCGAGCAGTTAAAAGGTATTATAATAACACTTTGTATATTTTATAATACTTACATATATTGTTTATAGGTTCATAACAACGATAATCAACTTAAATATAAGCTATACTTATAGTAGGGTATGCATAAGTCACTTACAATGGAGTTTAGCGAAGAACTGGGCTCTGCGCAGGCAGAACTTTTGAGTCGAAATCTCTTCTTCTCGGAGCCTTATGGCGCTTCGGGACTCGCCTCTAACACTTGGGAAGTGCTAAGGAATAGGAGGGATTAAGAAGAGTAACTGAGAGAGAAAGAATATGAGAGGTGCGAAGAAAACAGAGAAACCTCACATCTATTTATAGGGGGCAGCTTTGGACTACTCTAGGCATAGCCTTGGAGTACGCTGCACGTACGATTCCTAACACTATGCGTACGAGGGCCATTTGTCACCATCGCATGCAAGACCGTGGGGAGAAAGCGAGGGCTCAGATTACGCCACGTGTCGGCCTCTCATTCTTCTATATTTTAATAAACTTCTAGATTTTGTAACTTTTGCATACGAGCTCCGTTTCGACATTCTTTATATCCATCCATAGATGGCAACTTAATCTACAACTTTCATTTAGACTCCGTCAGCTAATTTGGACTTTATTTTTAAAGTTATATTTTAACAGGCTTAGACAGATAAAGTCCGTTAAAAACTCATAAATTTTTCACCTGACATCCATTTTCGTTTGTCTTTATATCGTTGAGCTCTTATTAATGAGATCTTCAATTATCGTTTAGATTGTGTCGGCTAAAATCAATCGATCTAAAATTCAATTTCCGGGCTGTGCACTATTGTGCTAAATCTTAGAAAAATCATAACTTCCTCATACGAAGTCAGATTTGGACGTTCTTTTTATGTACGTTCTCAGTTTAACATATACTAAGACTTTTGTTTAGATCCATAAGGCTAAAAAGTAATTTATCAAAAATTCACTTTTTACGTTATGCAGTTCCATGTCGTGTCGGTTTAGCTGTAAAGCTTCGACGGGTCATAACTTCTTCGTTATGATCGAATTTTAGCGTTCTTTATATGTACGGAACCCGTGTGACATATACGGTAAATTATTTAAGATTCTTTATTCTAAACAAATTTCTATTAAAAATTCATTTTTAACGCTCATTGTTTCTAAATTAACTAGCCTGAATCTGCGAGCATTACAATTATCTCCCCCTTAGGATGATTACGTCCCATAATCATCAACGAGACTGGGCTTGTATAATGACTCTATATGTTATCTTTTCATCCTAGGTAATAACCATAACTCTTATGTTCCTTCGAATGGGTATCTAACTCTTGGACTTCTTGACTGCAGACGGTGCTCGATCTTGCAACCGTTGTTCGTACTATGTTGGACCTTTAATCGTAACCTTCGAGTTACAAGCTAAATCCTTTTTGAAGACTCCTGATCCTTCTTAAACAAACTTAAATTAAGATAAGTTCTTTACTTTGATTATCGTAACAGACCGATAGGTCGTGCTCTAGTGACCTCTCATCGTATGATGCAATGCTTAGACTAAGGCCTTTTTGAGTCAGATTCTAAAAAGGGATATACCTTCTTTCATGTTCTAATGTGATATAATCACATTCTAGCATGTATCTCTTCTATCTATAAGCTTCTTACTTTAACAACAATCACGATACTTCTACTGATCGCTTCGATTATCTTTCACTTCAAACTTCTGGCTTAAGTTAGATACTACATCGAACTTGATTCTCAAAACTACTCAACATATTTACCTTAGTCGGATTCGATGTGATATAACCACCACGGTCGGATTATCAATCATCTTCTTAGTCATTACCGATACAATGGTAACGATAAACATGAACAAAATAGATTCAATTACTAGCTCCTTGGTAACCTTGTGACTTTCCCTGATCTAAGTGTGAGTCCTGTGCTTCCGGTAGTATAGGCCTCTACTACTTTTCACACCTACTCATACTTGTCCCAAGTATTGTCTCACAGTTCTCCAAGTCACCATAAAAGTATTCACCTAGTCTTTTAACACATTGGATAACTAAGCTTTATATTATTTCTTGAAACGATTACATAGATGTTCAAGTTCACCCTACACTATGCCTCTTATTTTAGGCTACACCACATGATACTATCTATATGGCTTCTTCATATCCCGATCTTTGGATGTATATATTCTCACTCCTGATCCCTTGCATTGTCACCTGCTTCGTCAATGATCATCTGGAATGCTCTTGCTTTTGGCTGGGGTGGTACGTTTGGCTTTATAGCTCCTTCCCTATTTGGGTAGTCTTGCTTGAAGTGTCCTTATTCACTACACTTAAATTAGGCTTCTCTCTTGGTTGTTCATTTGCCGGCATAGTGACCGGTTTTCCCGCATTTGAAGCAGGCCACCTCTTTAGAGCATCTCACAATGTGTTTCCTTCTATACTTGTCACAACACTTTTCTTCATTGTTATCCCCAGATATCTTGTTGTTGGGGTCAGACTTTGGGAACCTACTTTTGTGTTTTGATCTTGAAGACCCATTAAAATTCCTCTTCTCACCAACTTCAACCTTATTAGCGTGTCTGCCTTTGATCATTTCTTCAACAGACGTAGCAGTCCAGATGGCTACCTCAAGAGTAGGTGCCTGGCGTACTGGCACAATGCACTCCCATGGTAGTCCCTTTGTATACTTATTGATTTTTGTTAGCTCGTTAGGGACAATGCGCAATGAAAAGTCCATCTTGTCTGTGAAGGCAGTGGTATACTCATCAATGGACATGTTGCCATTTTTCAACGTTAGAAATTGATTCTCCAACTCTAGCATGTTATGGGTTTAGCATAACTTGCATTTAATGTGTACCAAGAGTTCTGCACATGTCAGTTGTAGTGGCTCATTGGGGCTTATGGTCTTTCCCAAAGTGTTCCACCAACAAACAGTGCCACCCTAAACTAATGCACAACATAAGTGGTTTGCAGCTTGCCCTTGTAACCACATGTTATGAAAGTTAGATCCATCTCAGAGATCCAGTCCATAACTCCGATTGGATCTTCTTTCTCAGTAAAAATTGATGGTTTGCAAATTGTGAAGTTTTTATACTTGCATCCATTCCTTTCAATTCCTTCGTTTTGGTTATTTCTTCTAATCACTGACGGTTCAACTTGACTAACGATTCTACTATAATTTCCTTCTTCTGACAATCCTTCATTCAATTCAGGTTGCACAATGGGTACAATAGGTTGATCCCTATTAAGCAACATTTACCTCATCTCCTCCCTTTGTTCGACCATCATAGCCCGAATCATTGTTTGGACTCCTGCCATCTTGATTGGCTCAGGTGCACTTGCTACCTCTGGTGTACGCTCAATCACAGGTAGCTGATTAGCATTCGCATTTCCATTAGCATTTCCAAAACTGCTTCGAGTTCTTACCATGTCAATCTATACACCAAATCAGGCATTCGGTGTGTAGTGACGAGAGTTAAGATAGGGAAAGCTTTATTTACGATATACATATAAATCCCTTTATCACTCCGAAAAGTTACATGCCAGTTCTAATATCCAAATTAAATGTTTAGAAATCTAAACATATGAGGTTTCCCGATCCGGTCAGCAACAGACCATAGAACCGATCAATTAATAGCATATTAGGCATCTTTATAGCTATAACACAATTTATTTAGCACATAAAAGCATTTTAGACATCTTTGCTAAAATAAGCTAGTGCTTGTGTCTAAAATATAGAAAACACTCATCTTATAATCATCGCTTAACATTCTAAGTTTAAGTCTAGAAATTTCTTACAAATTCCTAGTTCGCTTAAACTAACACTCTGATACCAACTGTGACATCCTCAAATTCACAATCATTTAAAAAAAAATATTTATGCTTATTTAAAAATCAGAGTATCCATTTTAAAGAAATATGTTGCAGAATTTGTTCCCAGAAAACATGATACATATTGATAGGTGCATTTTATGCACCTATTTTGCATGATTATTTCCGCCTTTTTATAGCATTCCACCTCATAATTCTTGCATTTAGTTGATTATTAGGGCAATTACATATTTCATTAAGAATGCCTGGTACTTTACTATTTTTGATTTATTTTGCAGGCATTATGGAGCATGGAACGTGGAGCTTGGATGCATGGATGCTTGGATGCTTGGAGCGTAGAGCTTTGGAACATGAAGAGAAGATGAACCGGTCATTCCATGGCAGAAAACATGAAGATGGAGCCAACAGTGAAGACTCTTTGGAATTTTAGCAAAAAGCATGGGCCATGCCAAAAAACACATGGTCAAGACAAATGGCCATGCCAAAAAAAACACATGGGCAAAAGGCATGGCCATGCTAAAAACGCATGGCCTCATGGCATGTCACGTGAACTTTAATAAAAGAGCAGGAGACGTCATTTTGAAGGGGAGAACGGTTTTGGGAGTAGTTTCTGGCGATCTAGGGCAATTTTGGGAGAATTCTTGGAGCTTTTGAGAAGACTTAATCATTGCAAACATTTGGATTTCATTTTTGTAAGGATTAAACATTCCAATTCCATCTTATTCTTGTTTGATTTGTTCTTAGCCATGTGTGGCTAAGAAATCCTAGTTTCTAGTTCTTGTTCAAAACATGTTGATTGCTTGACTTGAGGCATATGATTTGATGCTTGATTTGTTCTTCTATTCTAGTGATTATGTTTTTGTTTAAACTAGAATCCTTGAATTTTATTTGTGTTTGATTGGCCACTTTCATGAATTGAATTTTTGTGCAGTTAATTAACTTTTAGGACACCTAATCGTTCTATTGAGTTAATAATTGGTTACAAGCAATAAGTTTTCTTATTGTAAAACATATATCACATGTTTTCACACTTCCGAGCGTATGAGAAGAAATGAACATTGTTGGGAAGCTTGTACAAAACTTAATGCAGTTTTTCAATACAATCTAAGAGCGTGTTTAGGTTGAATTAGTAAAGCTAGGTCTAATCAAAGAGCGTGTTTTGGTTAGATAATTTGGCAAGCGAGAGTTATTAGAGCGTGTTAATATCTTTCAGTACCAACATAGAATAGCAATCTTGAATTACATCAAGTCATAAGCAAGTTGAACAACAACATTGAGAACTAGAAATAGAACCATTCAATCAATTTGTTTACAAATCTATTTCATTTTGTGCATGCTTTTAAAGTAGATTGTTATTTAGTTATTTATTTTTGCAAACAAACCCCCCTTTGTGACCAAAGTACCATGCGCAAAGAGGTATAGACTTGTGTCCCGTGTCTCTGTGGTTCGACCCTGCTTGCCTTGTACTACTTTTTAGTGCATTAAAGCAGTGTATTTGGAGTCAGTTGTACCCCTTCATTTGTTGGGTCTGACACGCCTAACAAATTGGCACCGTTGCCGGGGACACGGTGTTACTAATTTTTTATGCCTAGATCTTTTCGTACAGGTACACCACTGCCAATTGACTCGGAGATAGAGAAGACTGCAAAGAAGTTAAGGAAGCAAGCCAAGCTTCGTAAGAGGCAACCGGTTTCCGGTACTTCTTCATCATCCAATCCCCCGGTCATTAACATTTGGGAGGATATTACCCTCTCAAGTGTGTCCGCATCCGAAACAGAAAGTCCATTACCTTCACCTCAACCATCCTCATCCAGAAATACCACCCCACCCTTTTCA
Source organism: Lactuca sativa (assembly GCF_002870075.4). Lineage (NCBI taxonomy): Eukaryota > Viridiplantae > Streptophyta > Magnoliopsida > Asterales > Asteraceae > Lactuca > Lactuca sativa. The sequence continues at coordinate 2,093,560 of NC_056626.2, read as the reverse complement.
CCTACTCATCACAACCCAAACACTACACCCACAGAAACTTCAACCACTACTCATACCATGGGAGACAACCATGGAGGGAATCCACCTCCAAATCCACCACCCGAACAAACCCTTCGCCAATGGGCGAGGCAAGAGGTTACTCAACAACCTCTTTGCATCACCTATCCGGCAACCACAAACCTTGAATTAAAATCCGATCTCATTCACTTACTCCCAACCTTTAGAGGCTTAGAAAATGAAGATCCCCACAAGTTCCTCACGGAGTTCCATGTTGTGTGTGTTGGCATGAAACCGCACAATGTCACTGAAGACCAAATCAAGCTTAGGGCATTCCCCTTTGCAGTGCAAGACTCAGCAAAAGATTGGCTTTATGACCTTCCACCGTGGACGGTCAACTCATGGGTAGATCTTGCACGCCTCTTCTTAGACAAATACTTCCCAGAAATGAAAGCCTCAGCCCTAAGAAGAGAGATAATTGGGATCAAACAACACAAAAGAGAAGCCTTTCATACATATTGGGAGAGGTTCAAAAAGCTTTGTGCCCGTTGCCCAAAGCATGGTATTAGTGAGTATCAAATCCTTCAATATTTCATTGAAGGCATGAATCCTTGGGAAAGAAGACTTCTTAATGCTTAAAGTGGAGGATATTTGACTGACAAGACCCCAACGGAGATTCGGGATCTCATAAAAAACATGGCGGAGGATTCAAAGCATACTAGTCAAGATGAAGATTGGTACACGGATGCACCTCGAGGTGTAAAAGAGGTGCACACTCCTCAAATTGAAGCTCAACTATCCGAATTGACTAAGGTGGTAATTATGCTTGCTAAGGACAAAGGTGTGCAATCCACACCCCGTCCCTGTGGCATTTGCACTCAAGTGGGACACCCGACTGATATGTGTCCTCAATTGCAAGAAGAAGAATATGAAGAAGCAAATGTTATAGGAGGCTATTCCGGGCGTAATCAAAGATATTATGATCAACCCCGAGGCAATCAAGGGTGGAACAACAACCAAAACATGGGTTATCAACAAAGACCCCCACCCCATTACCAAGTAAGGCCTCCATTCCCACAACAAAATTACCAACCGAGGCAACTACAACCTCCTCCTCAACAAGCTGGATCCTCAAGTATGTACTTAGAAGACATAGTCAAAAGCCTTGCCACCAGCACCCAAAGTTTTCAGCAAGAGACCAAGGCAAGCATCAAGAATCTTGAGCAACAAATGGCACAACTTGCTCAATCAGTGAGCAAAATGGAGAATCAAGGAAAGCTACCTCCTCAAACTGAAAAGAACCCAAAGCACAATGCTTGTGCAGTTAGCTTGAGGAATGGAAAGAAATATGACGGCCCGAAGATGCCCGAAGAAGAAGAAGAGGAGTTAGTGATAGAAGAACCACCAAAGAAGGATGAAAAGAAAGAAGAAATGGTGGAGAAAAAGAAGCCGGAAGAGAAAGAAGCAAAGATCACACCACCACCTTTTCCATCAAGATTGAGCAGCAACAAAAAAGAGAGAGAAGATAGTGAAACCATGGCAATGTTCCGGAAAGTTGAAGTCAACATTCCTCTCTTAGATGCGATCAAACAGGTACCTAGGTATGCTAAGTTTCTTAAGGAACTTTGCACATCTAAAAAGAAACTGCGAGGTAATGAGACAGTGAAAGTAAGTGAAAATGTGTCTGCAGTTTTGCAGAAAAGGATGCCCCCAAAGTGCAAGGATCCAGGTGTTTTTACCGTTCCTTGCAAATTGGGAAACTTGTATGTCCCCCGTGCTATACTAGATTTAGGAGCTTCAATTAATGTTTTACCATATTTTGTTTATAAATCTATTGGCATAGGCAATTTAACAAAAACAGGGGTAATCATCCAACTTGCAGATCGTTCTATAGTACACCCAAAAGGTGTATTAGAGGATGTTTTGGTGCAAGTTAATGAGCTTGTCTTTCCTGCAGATTTTTATGTGCTTGATATGGGAGATGATGACCATCCATCCTCGAGTTCCATACTTTTAGGTAGACCATTCTTGACAATAGCAAGAACAAAAATTGATGTCTACAATGGTACATTGTCCATGGAATTCGATGGGGAGGTTGTCAACTTCAATATCTATGAAGCAATGAGGTACCCAAGTGATGTTCATTGCATAAATTTTGTTGATATAATCCAACCTTTGACTGAAAAGTGTTTTCAGTTGACTAACCATGATTTGTTGGAGTTAGTTTTGAGCAGGAATTTTGATAGAAAGTCAGTCAAAGAGATTGCAGAAAATTTCAAGTTAGATGAAGAGTTGCTGGAAATTGTGGAGAGCATGGAAGAAAAGAAGAAAATAAGGTATGATAATAGCAATGTGAAATTGCCCATTTCTGACACAAAACTTCTTCCTTCCGTTGTACAGACACCTAAGCTAGAATTGAAGACTCTTCCAGATCATTTGAAGTATGCGTACCTTGGGGAAAAGAAGACTTTGCCTTTTATTATCTCCAACAAGTTGTCCATGGTAGAAGAAGATGAGTTGGTGACTTTGCTGAAAAAGTATAAGAAAGCTATTGGGTGGACAATTGCTGACATAAAAGGGTTGAGCCCTTCCTTGTGCATGCATAAGATCCTCATGGAGGAGGACTTCAAACCAACTCGAGAGGCACAGAGAAGACTGAATCCACCCATGATGGAGGTGGTAAAGAAAGAAATCATGAAGCTTTTGGATGCAGGTATGATTTACCCTATCTCAGATAGTAAATGGGTGAGCCCCGTTCAGGTAGTCCCGAAAAAAGCAGGGGTCACAGTTGTCAAGAATTCTGAGGGAGATTTGGTGCCAACCCGTGTGCAAAATGGGTGGAGGGTTTGTATTGACTATAGAAAGTTGAATGCCTCAACGAGAAAAGACCATTTTCCTTTGCCATTTATTGACCAAATGCTAGAGAGATTGGCGGGTAAATCTCATTACTGTTGCTTGGATGGTTTCTCGGGTTTTCATCAAATTCCGGTAGCCTCGGAAGACCAAGAGAAAACCACCTTCACTTGTCCCTTTGGCACATTTGCTTATAGTCGTATTCCTTTTGGTCTATGCAATGCACCCGCAACATGTCAGAGATGCATGATGAGCATTTCTTCTGAATATGTTGAAAACATCATTGAAGTTTTCATGGATGACTTCACAGTCTATGGAAACTCCTTTGATGAATGTTTGAGCAATCTAACAAAATTTTTGCAAAGGTGCATTGACACAGATCTTGTGCTTAACTATGAAAAGTGCCATTTCATGGTGGACAAAGGATTGATTCTAGGTCATATTGTGTCCCGAAAAGGCTTGGAAGTTGACAAAGCCAAGATAGATGTTATCAAAAGTCTTCCTTACCCGACAAATGTTCGGGAAGTTCGTTCGTTTCTTGGCCATGCAGGTTTCTATCGGCGGTTCATTAAAGATTTTTCAAAGATTACAGTGCCGATGTGTCAACTACTCCAAAAAGATGTTGAATTTGAGTTCACTCATCCATGCAAGGATGCCTTCGATCGTTTGAAGGATTTACTCACCTCTGCTCCAATCATCCAACCACCTAATTGGGATCTCCCGTTTGAGATCATGTGTGACGCGAGCAACACGGCTGTAGGGGCAGTATTGGGTCAAAAGGTGGGTCGAGCACACCATGTCATCTACTATGCATCAAAGACCCTTGACAGTGCACAATGCAACTACACCACAACAGAAAAAGAGTTGCTCGCTATTGTTTTTTCACTGGAGAAGTTCCGGCAATACCTCCTTGGAACTAAAGTGATCATATACTCGGACCATGCAACCATAAAGCACTTACTTACCAAGAAAGATTCGAAGCCGAGGTTAATACGGTGGATGCTGCTTTTGCAAGAGTTCGATGTTGAGATCAAAGATAAGAGCGGGAAAGAGAACCTAGTCGCTGACCATTTGAGCCGAATAGTTCAACCCAAAGATGCGATTCCCATCCATGACACATTCCCGGACGAGCATTTGTTTGCTATCCAAACACCACCTTGGTATGTGGATATATGCAACTTCATGGTCACGGGAAAGTTCCCACTTGAGCTCACGAGGTCATAGAGAGATAAGATCAAAAAAGAGGCGAGAAGGTACATTTGGGATGAACCGTACCTTTGGAAACATTGTGCAGATCAGGTAATAAGAAGATGTGTTGAAGAACATGAGGTACAATCTATTCTCAACTTTTGTCATAGTTATGCTTGTGGAGGGCATTTTGGTCCTCAAAGAACTGCCAGAAAAATTTTAGACTGTGGATTTTATTGGCCCCGACTTTTTCATGACTCTTACACTTTTTGTAAAAGTTGTGAGAGATGTCAAATGACCGGTTCTTTGAGTTCCCGAAACCAAATGCCCTTGACCCCATTCTTGGTTTGTGAAATATTTGATATATGAGGTATTGACTTTATGGGTCCTTTTCCTTCATCCTTTAGGAATTTATACATCCTTTTGGCTGTTGACTATGTTTCCAAATGGGTAGAAGCAAAGGCAACAAGAACTGATGATGCAAAATTTGTTGTCGATTTTGTCAAGGCTAACATTTTATGTAGGTTTGGAACTCCAAAAGCCTTGATCAGTGACAGGGGCACACACTTCTGCAACAAAACTCTTGGATCAGTTCTCAAGAAGTATGGAGTCCAACATCGGGTGTCCACAGCTTATCACCCGCAAACAAATGGACAAGCTGAAGTGTCAAACCGAGAAATCAAGTCCATACTTGAGAAAACAGTGAACACAAACCGCCAAGATTGGAGTTTGAGATTAGAAGATGCACTTTGGGCATACAGAACTGCATATAAAACTCCAATTGGGATGTCACCTTATAGACTTGTGTTTGGCAAAGCTTGCCACCTCCCTGTTGAACTAGAACACAAAGCTTTCTGGGTTGTCAAAAAGCTAAACATGAAGATGGATGAAGCGGGCGTTCAACGAAAGTTAGAGATCCAAGAGTTGGAGGAGATAAGAAATGAAGAATTCGACAGTTCACGCATCTACAAAGACAAGACCAAAGCATTCCATGATAAGTACCTCTCTCGTAAGACCTTTGAGATTGGTCAAAAGGTATTACTCTATGACTCTCGACTTAAATGGTTTTCTGGTAAGTTACGGTCCCGGTGGGTAGGACCGTTCATTGTTACTAATGTATTTGATCATGGTGCAGTTGAGATTAAGAGTAACAAAACTGGAAAAGTGTTCAAAGTTAATGGCCATAGGTTAAAGGTTTTATATGGAGTTTTCCAAGAGAAAGATATGAAGGTTGATAGCTTGGAACGCCCGGACTACATTGAGTGAATCTAAGGGGCAAAGTCGAGCCAAAGACTTGAACCAAGGGCGGCTAACCGAGAGGCAACTCGGGAGTATTTCTTTCTATTTTCTTTATTTTGATTTTTTTCATCCGTGTTGCAAATTTTTACGTCTTTTTGAGGGTCCCGCACTATTAATTTTCCTGTGTAATGCTCAAAGAAATTTGGTTTTGAAAAAAAAAATGATTCGGGGGGTTTACAGAAAGAAAACGCATGGTGTCACATAAAATCGCATGGGCTACTCCAAAATCGCATGGTCAATTTTTTTTACCCGTGCCATGCCATCGAGGTTTTAAAAAAAACAAAAAAGTTGGCACGGGATTGAAAGGAAAAACGCATGGCTGGGCAGACCATGCGTTCCATAGCAAAAAAAAGGGCACGGCCAAGATTAAAACTCACGGCCTACAGCCCGAGTTGATCGATCCTACAAAAAAACGCACAGCCCCTAAAATCCTTTAGAAAAGCGAACGACTAGGACTTACGGACGAATCCAAACAGAAGCCTCGATCGAGCACTTTGGTCTCGCAATCGTGCGTTCGTCCCCCCCTCCTTACATCTAACCGAGAACTCTTCAAAATCGGAATCAATTTTTCGATTTTCTTCTTCAATTAATCCAAGATTAAGCCACCAAGGTATGTTACTATCAATTCCTAACTTCATGATCTTCATTATCAAGATCGATTTCTTCAATTAGTGGGTAAAAGATCGAATTTTCTTTCATAAACCCTATAAACCCTAGTTCTTGATTTGTATAATTTGAATTAATTCTTGTATCGGGTTTCAAAAATTCTTGTATAGGGTTCAAGACCAAGCTTGGGGAGGTGCTTTTGGAAGGAAGATTAGAAGATTTCATTTCCAACTAGACATTCCACCATTGAAGAGTCCAAGCCTTCTTGAGGTTGAAGATGAATAATACAAGCCAACACCTCAAATCCAAGCGTTTAAACGGTAAATTCCTTCCATATCTCAAGTTTTACGCTTTGAATTTAAAATTGTTTGGTTGGAATAATTGTGAATCCGTTCTTGTGCTTCATATAATTGTTCATTCGTGCTTGTCTAGTTGTGTTATCATCTTTGGGCACCACTCGTTTGTCATAAATCCGGTTTGTCATCATGCCAAAACGAAAAAACCCACAACCAAAAGAACAATGGGAATCCAAATATGGTGTCACCACCCTCATTCACAACTCTCTTGAGCAGCGTGAGCGATTCCTTCACCTCAAGGACTGCGAATATTCTCAACAACGGTTTGTAGATATTCCCACTCTCCAAGAACTAGGAGTTTATGATGGCGTACATAGATTGTTTAGCAACATCGGCTGGGAGAGACTTCTCACTTTGGCACCGATGGAATCATATAAAAACACAACCATTGAATTCTTACAATCTTTGGAATTCAATGACAATGCCAAATGTCTCTCTTTTCGTCTCATGCGTTTGCAATTTAAACTGAGTCTAGACGATCTTAGTGGGTTTGTTGGGATTTCTAAATTCAATACATATGGTCCTAAATTAGGCTACATGCGAGAGAAGAATAATCTTTTTAAAGCCCAAGCCAAAGCCTTTTGGAAGGAAATCACGGGACTTGATGTGTATGAGGCTCGATCCGCCAAAGCATCTCATATCATCCATCCAGTCTTAAGGGTGGCTCTCCGAATTATTGCTAACCTTGTCTTCCCCCAAGAAGACGTTAGCAAAGCCGGTAAAATGGAGTTAGAAATTCTTTGGTGCATGGTCACCGGCTTGAAGAGACCTCATTTTGGCGCCTTCCTTGCTTCCAAACTCCTTAAGGTCTCCACTAGCGATTCGGGCCCTATTCATTGTGGCGGGATTATCTCCTATCTTGCCACCCGCCTTACTTGTGCCGAGCTTTTTGAGAGAAAGCGCCCGAGCCTCGAGAAAATCACACAAGGCACTAATACCATCACCTAAAATATCCTTGTAGCCTCATCTTTCTTCCGTCAAGAAGGTGATGGTAGTATCACATGGTTGGTGCAAGGTGAGCCACACTTCCGAGTTCTTGTTGGGGATTTCAGCTCTCTCCAACTCCAGCAGGACATCACTCAGACTCGGTGGAGTCTACCAAAGAACACTTCTGCAAATTCCACCCCACGCGCCCCCGCATCCATCCCGAGAGCTTCTGAGCGGCCAGTCGTCGACCATGAAGACGACATCCCTATTGCTCCCACTGCGAGGGGGTCCACTTCTGTTGCCCCAGTAGAGACTGCACGTCATTTCTACACCAGGCGGGCCACTCAGTACCACGACATATACATGAGGCGTTTTGATCACCTTGATCAAGTTGTTGCTGACATTCGCGCTGACGTTCAACAATTGACACAAACAGTACAGCAAGCCATACAGTTCATGCAGCGTTGGGCCCCTCGCGGCTAGTAGATTACCCTACCCTCTCCGAGCATCGAGGACGATGCTAAATCTTAAGCTTGGGGAGGGGTCTTTGTACATTAGGTTTTAGTTTCAACATGCATGTAAAAAAAATCAATCTAAAGAAACCTAATCCTCTAGAATAAGTTGAAGTGGTAAATTAGTCGTGGCTTGAGATTAGAACTTGTTCATTTTTCATTAAAAATCTTGAAGCAACCTAATTTCACACGAACACGTCTCCCAAAGCTACTCGTGCAAAACAAAAAACGATAAGGTTATCAACACCGAATCATGAAGACAGATATAGTTTAGCCCTTGGAACACACGACCGGTCTTATGAGTTATTGCTCATTCATATCCAAACTCCAATTTCAAAGATTCATAAAATGAATATAAAATTTCGGTGACTCGAATTCTCCAGCGCTCTAAAAAGTCTTTTCTACCTATTCCCTTTTAAATACCCTGCTTGGGGACATTGTTTCCGACTATACTTACGGGTCTATGCACATTTACATCAATCCTCTATGCACGTTTACATCAGTCCTACTATCTATATGGCTTCTTCATATCCCGATCTTTGGATGTATAGATTCTCACTCCTGATCCCTTGCATTGTCACCTGCTTCGTCAAGGATCATCTGGAATGCTCTTGCTTTTGGCTGGGGTGGTACCTTTGGCTTTATAGCTCCTTCCCTATTTGGGTAGTCTTGCTTGAAGTGTCCTTCTTCACAACACTTAAATTAGGATTCTCTCTTGGTTGTGCATTTGCCAGCATAGTGACCGGTTTTCCCGCATTTGAAGCAGGCCACCTCTTTAGAGCATCTCGCAATGTGTTTCCTTCTATACTTGTCACAACACTTTTCTTCATTGTTATCCCCAGATATCTTGTTGTTGGGGTCAGACTTTGGGAACCTACTTTTGTGTTTTGATCTTGAAGACCCATTAAAATTCCTCTTCTCACCAACTTCAACCTTATTAGCGTGTCTGCCTTTGATAATTTCTTCAACAGACGTAGCAGTCCAGATGGCTACCTCAAGAGTAGGTGCCTGGCGTACTGGCACAATGCACTCCCATGGTAGTCTCTTTGTATACTTATTGATTTTTATTAGCTCGTTAGGGACAATGCGCAATGAAAAGTCCATCTTGTCTGTGAAGGTAGTGGTATACTCATCAATGGACATGTTGCCATTTTTCAACGTTAGAAATTGATTCTCCAACTCTAGCATGTTATGGGTTTAGCATAACTTGCATTTAATGTGTACCAAGAGTTCTGCACATGTCAGTTGTAGTGGCTCATTGGGGCTTATGGTCTTTCCCAAAGTGTTCCACCAACAAACAGCGCCACCCTAAACTAATGCACAACATAAGTGGTTTGCAACTTGCCCTTGTAACCACATGCTATGAAAGTTAGCTCCATCTCAGAGATCCAGTCCATAACTCCGATTGGATCTTCTTTCTTAGTAAAAATTGATGGTTTGCAAATTGTGAAGTTTTTATACTTGCATACATTCCTTTCAATTCCTTCGTTTTGGTTATTTCTTCTAATCACTGACGGTTCAACTTGACTAACGATTCTACTATAATTTCCTTCTTCCGACTATCCTTCATTCAATTCAGGTTGCACAATGGGTACAATAGGTTGACCCCTATTAAGCAACATTTACCTCATCTCCTCCCTTTGTTCGACCATCATAGCCCGAATCATTGTTTGGACTCCTGCCATCTTGATTGGCTCAGGTGCACTTGCTACCTCTGGTGTACGCTCAATCACAGGTAGCTGATTAGCATTCGCATTTCCATTAGCGTTTCCAAAACTGCTTCGAGTTCTTACCATGTCAATCTATACACCAAATCAAGCATTCGGTGTGTAGTGACGAGAGTTAAGATAGGGAAAGCTTTATTTACGATATACGTATAAATCCCTTTATCACTCCGAAATGTTACATGCCAGTTCTAATATCCAAATTAAATGTTTAGAAATCTGAACATATGAGGTTTCCCAATCCGGTCAGCAACAGACCATAGAACCGATCAATTAATAGCATATTAGGCATCTTTATAGCTATAACATAATTTATTTAGCACATAAAAGCATTTTAGACATCTTTGCTAAAATAAGCTAGTGCTTGTGTGTAAAATATAGCAAACACTCATCTTATAATCATCGCTTAACATTCTAAGTTTAAGTCTAGAAATTTCTTACAAATTCCTAGTTCGCTTAAACTAACACTCTGATACCAACTGTGACATCCTCAAATTCACAATCATATAAAAAAAATATTTATGGTTATTTAAAAATCAGAGTATCCATTTTAAAGAAATATGTTGCAGAATTTGTTCCTAGAAAACATGATACATATTGATAGGTGCATTTTATGCACCTATTTTGCATGATTATTTCCGTCTTTTTATAGCATTCCACCTCATAATTCTTGCATTTAGTTGATTATTAGGGAAATTACATATTTCATTAAGAATGCCTGGTACTTTACTATTTTTGATTTATTTTGCAGGCATTATGGAGTATGGAACGTGGAGCTTGGATGCATGGATGCTTGGATGCTTGGAGCGTAGAGCTTTGGAACATGAAGAGAAGATGAACCGGTCATTCCATGGCAGAAAACATGAAGATGGAGCCAACAGTGAAGACTCTTTGGAAATTTAGCAAAAAGCATGGCCATGCCAAAAAACACATGGTCAAGACAAATGGCCATGCCAAAAAAAACACATGGGCAAAAGGCATGGCCATGCTAAAAACGCATGGCCTCATGGCATGTCACGTGAACTTTAATAAAAGAGCAGGAGACGTCATTTTGAAGGGGAGAACGGTTTTGGGAGTAGTTTCTGGCGATCTAGGGCAATTTTGGGAGAATTCTTGGAGCTTTTGAGAAGACTTAATCATTGCAAACATTTGGATTTCATTTTTGTAAGGATTAAACATTCCAATTCCATCTTATTCTTGTTTGATTTGTTCTTAGCCATGTGTGGCTAAGAAGCCCTAGTTTCTAGTTCTTGTTCAAAACATGTTGATTGCTTGACTTGAGGCATATGATTTGATGCTTGATTTGTGCTTCTATTCTAGTGATTATGTTTTTGTTTAAACTAGAATCCTTGAATTTTATTTGTGTTTGATTGGCCACTTTCATGAGTTGAATTTTTGTGCAGTTAATTAACTTTTAGGGCACCTAATCGTTCTATTGAGTTAATAATTGGTAACAAGCAATAAGTTTTCTTATTGTAAAACATATATCACATGTTTTCACACTTCCGAGCGTATGAGAAGAAATGAACATTGTTGGGAAGCTTGTACAAAACTTAATGCAGTTTTTCAATACAATCTAAGAGCGTGTTTAGGTTGAATTAGTAAAGCTAGGTCTAATCAAAGAGCGTGTTTTGGTTAGATAATTTGGCAAGCGAGAGTTATTAGAGCGTGTTAATATCTTTCAGTACCAACATAGAATAGCAATCTTGAATTACATCAAGTTATAATCAAGTTGAACAACAACATTGAGAACTAGAACTAGAACCATTCAATCAATTTGTTTACAAATCTATTTCATTTTGTGCATGCTTTTAAAGTAGATTGTTATTTAGTTATTTATTTTTGCAAACAAACCCCTCTTTGTGACCAAAGTACCTTGCGCAAAGAGGTATAGACTTGTGTCCCGTGTCTCTGTGGTTCGACCCTGCTTGCCTTGTACTACTTTTTAGTGCATTAAAGCAGTGTATTTGGAGTCAGTTGTACCCCTTCATTTGTTGGGTCTGACACGCCTAACACATATTTTATCAAATAATTTCTTAAGAAATGTATTTTGTTTATATTAAAACTTTGGGATGTCATTATCAATACAGAAACATAAGCAGAAAAAGACCTTACATTCATTTACACTAATGATTTTCATCTCCTTTAATCTCTCAGTGTAATATGTCTTCGTATTGATACATGTGATACAAATAAACTAAGTGGGTCAGTTTGGGAAATTTGATGAGTACATAGGGATTTCAAACCCACAATATTATATATATATATATATATATATATATATATATATATATATATATATATATATATACGTTTTAGAAGTCACAATATCTAAATTTTTACCTCATATAAGAAATTTTACTTTACCCCATCGATCCTCACAACGACACGATCTATACTCTCGGATCTAACAATAACCTATTTGTGTAACACCTAGAATCAGAAAGACCGAGAAAGGAAAGGAAAACCCTAAGTCAAAAGGGGTTCAACTCATCGAGTCAAAGGAATGACTCGGCGAGTCGAAGCAGACTTTGTGTCATAGATTAAGTGACCGACTCGGCGAGTCTGGTCTGGGTTGGGAAAGCCCTAATTGTAGGACTTGGTACCCTATTTAAGCATCTTATTCTCTTCCCTAGGGTTCATTATAGCCTCTCTCGTCCAGAACCACAAAACCCTAGCCACCCAACTTCATTTTTGGAGCTTTTGGTGAAGATTGAGGTCCATTAGAATGGATTTTGAAGGCTTGGAAGAAAGGAGCAAGGAAGGAAGTGTAGATCCAGCCTTCATATTGTTTTTGCAACTGTTAGAAGGTAAAAAGTCTGGACCTTGAGCTTTCAATTGATAGATCCCCTTTCTAGTTTGCTTTTGGTCACATTTGGATCATTTCCATGGTTAATCCGAGTATTAAACCCTTGAGGATGGATTTGAACAACATATCAGGACACTCTTGAGCTTTAAGAGCTCAGACTTGCTGGATTTATCTAGCTAAGATCCCATTTCATGTCCTAGGTTTTCTTTGAAGCTTGGATTAAGTGTTTTAGCCCCATAACACCTTGCATGCACGTAAAGTTAGCAACTTTACGTCCAATGCTAGCATAAGGATTCCAAATCTATGAGTTGGATGTGTTAGGATGGACTGTAATTGACAAAATAGAGATGTCACAAAATGGACTCGGCGAGTCAGTTCATGGACTCGACGAGACGGGCCGCAAACGCAAGCCCTTCTGTTTGTGAATCGGATCAGTGAGTGGGGTTAGAGAAGGGCTCAGCCAGTCTATGTCCATAATGGGAATGAAGATCATGGTACTCGACGAGTTCAAGGAGAAACTCGGCGAGTCCAAGACAATCTCCTTAGTCTATGAAGATGGACTCGGCGAGTTGTTTATACAACTCAGCGAGTGGTTGGTGTTGGTCCTGATTGTATGGTTGAAGGAGAACCCGACGAGTTCTTGCTAGACTCGACGAGCAGACGCGGGGTTGTTTTAAGATTTGAGGAGTATGGACTCGACGAGTTGGTATACCAACTCGGCGAGTTAGGTCAACCGGATGTTGATTTTTACCAAGTTTGACCAGGGTTGACTTTTGGATTATTGTGGTCTAATTGTTGTGTGGGTATTGATAGTTCGGGAAGCCAAAGGGTCAGCAGTTCAGAAGTGCCGGTTGGCAGTCAGAAGTGTTCAACAAGTCTTTAGCAGTGCGAGGTGAGTCTCCTCACTGTTTGTATGGGTCTACGGCCACAATGCCGACCCATTTAGTTTATGTATGGTAGGAAGACCCGGGGGTTAGCCCTATGCATTATCCATAGAAGACCAGGAGGAGGCTCCTGGAACTTGGTATGTTATTATGTATAGTAGGAAGACCCGGGGGTTAGCCCTAGGCATTATGCATGAAAGACCAGGAGACGGCTCCTGGCACACAACATGTTATTATGTCTGGTAGGAAGACCCAGGGGTTAGCCCTAGGCAACATGAATGAAAGACCGGGAGGTGGCTCCTGGCGCACTGTATGCTATTACGTATGAAAGACCAGGAGGTGGCTCCTGGAACCCTATATGCCGAGTAGCCTAGTAGAGTGGTATGTATAGTTGTCTTGGTGATGCTTGTATGGAAGACCAGGGGGTGGCCCTTGGCATTTGTTTGTAAGACCTAGGGAATGGCCCCAGGCTTGACCAGGAAGACCACGTGCAGCCCGTGGCATAACACCAAGACTATGTTTGGCACATAGCACCTTAGCAAGACTATGTTTGGCACATAACACCTTACTTGATTATGGATATTTTTGTTATGTATGGCTCATGGATCAGTTGATATGTATGGTATGTGGTATCCTGGGAACTCACTAAGCTTTGTGCTTACGGTTTTCGAATTTGGTTTCAGGTACTTCGTTTTCAAAAGAAAGGAGCCGGCTCGATCGCAACGCATCACACTATGTTTTCCACACAGGAGATCTTTGGGATTATACTATGATATGATTTTATGATGACATGTTTTGATTATTGATGTACTAGTTTTGGCATGATATGTTATTATGGATGTTTTCTTATACTGTTGGTTTTATAATAACTCATTTCAAAATGAAATTTTTGGCCTTGAATTTTGGGATGTTACAATTTACCTAATCCATACTCCCGAATCAAGTTAGTCTAATCCATGCTCTCGGATCAATAACTATACCCATTCCATACTCTCGGACTAGAGACAATTGACTACGTCTAATCCATGCTCCCGGATTAATGACAAATAATTATGTCATTTCCATACTCTCGGTGTAACATCCCAATTTTCAAGACCAATTTTTTTTAATTATGCTACTTATAAAACCGTTTACTGAAAAACGTCATCAATGTTATATAAAACCATAAAACCATAATCACATGTCTTAAAATCATATTATCAATAGTAATAATATCATAGTACAATCCCACGGATCTCAAAATGCAGAAATCATGTGTATGCGATGCACTGTTATCGTGCCAGCTCCTTCCTCTTCGACGAAGAGGTACCTGAAACCAAAACTGTAAACTGTAAGCATAAAGCTTTGTGAGTTCCCCCATCATACCACATATCATACAACAACCATACTGCCGGGCAATTCTGGGTGCCTGACCTACATTGTCAGCCAATTCTGGGGTGCCCGACCTACCCATATCAAACAGTTCTGGGGTGCTTGACCTACCGTGCCAGACAATTCTGGGGTGCCTGACCTACCCATCGGTCCTTACGACCGTACTCGGGGACTACTCCCCTACTACCTGCTATCACATAACATCATATCATGCTAACACATAAACATATCAAGTAGTAGGAAACCCATATGATTATCACAAAGACAAACATCTACCAAACAATTCTACTGGTGGGCCGGAATTGTGGCCTTAGACCCACTTCTACTGGAAGGTAACTCACCTCAATGTCGTGAAGTGTCTGAACTTTCTTCGTTGTCGGGATCAGTTCCTCTCAATTTGTAAATGTAACAACATTCTTTAATTTACAACTACATATTCTTAACCCTTACAACGGTTACTCAAGTCAAAGCCAAAGTCAAGGTCATCAACTTGCTAAAAGTCAACTCTGGGTCAAAGTCAACGTCTGGTTGACTCGAGTCACCGAGTTGACCCAACAACTCGCTGGCTCCCCAAATCCTCAAAACACTAAGACCTTGATCCTACTCGCCCAGTCTTGGACGTATTCGTCGAGTTCTATTTGGCTCAAATAGCCCTAAAATGGAGTCTACAAGATGCACGGGGATCTTATGGTAGTAAAGTTGGCACCTTTATGCCATAGGAACCCTCAATGGTTCCAGATATGAATTCATACCCCATGATAACCTCAAAATCCAGAATATGTCATATTTAAAGCTTAGAAAAGGTTGAAATGAACCCTAATTAGAGATCTAAAAGATAGATGGTCAAGGTTTCAGCTTTATACTTCAAATGAGTTGGGGGATGTGCCAAAACCTCTGTATCCTCTTGCTGATGGGTTATGAGCATTGTAACACCCCTAAGTGTACATGCAACCCTAGATAACCTTGGATCTATGTTTTTTCTAAAATACATGCAAAATATGATTTCCAAGGTTCATAATCTTATCTAGCATACATGGGGAACTATTAACATAAAAGATGGCTAGAATTACATACCTTGTAGTTGATTTGATTCCTTGAAAACCTTGAGAGCCAAGCACCTCAAGTATGATGCCTCAAATGTTTCACACAACACCAAATGCTCTTGGAATAAACTTTGAGAGAGAATGTCACACTTAGAAATTGGCTTTCCCTCTATGTTGCTTCTAGTAACCGATTTTTGGTGAGCTTGATATCCTTTATATAGTGTGTTACATCTAGGGTTACACCATGTAAACCCTAATGTGACATGACTCTTCATGCCCATGGGTTTGTAACTCCCATGGAGCAACCTATGGACCTTAGCCCAACTTGATAATCCATGGAGCATCTAGTCCACTATATAAGTATGGATGATTTACACAATCAACCCATATATTTAATTAGTCTCCTTTTGATCACTAAAATTAATTCTAGATTAATTCTTGATCAATACTAATTAAATAATATTATTAATATATTAGAACTTATAATATATTAATAAAACATTTGTGTTATTTCTCTCATTTCAGTTTATCAAAATGCATGATGCCATGCAACCCAAATGGACCATGCCAGGTCGGGTCAAATACATACCAAATATAGTTATGGACTTAGAAACCTTTTCCAACCGTCTCCCACTTGGATAAGTCTAATAAGTATAACTGCAAGTATGACTTTAGGAACAGATCAATAGTCGTAGCTCTTTCAAGGTCTCTTGGAACTGAGAAGATGATGATACGCCATTTAGGATAAGTGATCATATAATCCTATGTTCTAGATTTAAGCCGGACAAATACATGGAACAATGTCTTACTTATTGTCCAGTAGTTTGTTTCCCGATTTCCGATTGGTTTGACATAGAACTAAATTGAACACATCAATTTGGTTCTGACCGGGCCCGGTAATAGGTCAAAAAAAATCATCGTGGGGCCCCGATATAGCTTCTAATCTAAGAAGGAACAGATAAACTTCAACTCATATGCTTCTTTTACTACTCTTTGAATCACACACAAAAGTACGTTTTATAACATCGAGTTACCAATGCGGTTTCGTACGATCAATGCATAACCAACTCATAGGCAACAAGTCATGTCTCTAGGTTTGAAGACTTATATGATATTACCATCTCATGATCACTCGATATAAATTCCATGAAGTGATACCAGTGAGCGTGGGTTGAATCCAATGCTTAGAACTTATGAGCAAACATGAGTGTTGTAGCCATGTCCAACAACTTAGACCTCTGCAACCAACTCATGACAATCTTGATTCATATCTACTTCCAACATATGACAGACTGTGGAGAATTCGAATAATATGATATACCAAACATAATTCTTCTGGAAGTCAAAACATGCAAAAGAAATATAGTAAACGATTGACAAAAAATAGCAACACTTTACTCATAAATAAACACAACTTTTATTCATCATCAAATGTCAATTACACTTTACAAAATTCAAAATTATCTAACTACTAAAACTAATATCATCCTTCAGCCCTATGCTCTGAGCATGCTGGAGATGCTTAACCTGACTCAGTCCCTTCGTGAAGGGATCTGTTGGGTTCTCATCTGATGATACCCTCTTTTCCATGAGGATTCCTTCTTCTATTCGATGTCTGATGAAATGGTATTTTCTGTCGATGTGTCTGGATCTCCCGTGATCCCTTGGTTCCTTGGCTAAGGCAATTGCACTTTCACTATCACATAAAATTTCCATTGGCTCCTTTATAGATGGTACAACTCCAAGGTCTCCAATGAAGTTCTTCAGCCATATCGCCTCCTTTGCTGCCTTGCTTGCTGCTATATACTCTGATTCACAAGTTGAATCAGCCACTGTCTCCTGCTTGGAACTCTTCCAAGTGATTGCTACTCCGTTTAAGGTAAAGAGCCAGCCTGACTGAGAGCAGAAATTATCCTTATCAGTCTGAAAGCTAGCATCACTATACCCTACAACTCTCAAGTCATCTCTCCCACCGAGGGTAAGGACCCAGTCCTTAGTCCTCCACAGGTACTTGAGGATATTCTTTACCGCAGTCCAGTGAGCCTTGCTAGGGTTCCCCTGATATCTGCTGACCATGCTCAAGGAAAATGCCACATCAGGACGAGTGCAGGTCATAGCATACATGATCGAGCCTACTGCATAAGCATAAAGTACTCGACTCATTTCTGCTATCTCAGCCTCAGTACTCGGGCTCTGAGTTTTACTCAGTCTGGCGTTACTCTGGATGGGTAACTCTCCTTTCTTGGAATCTTGCATGCTGAACCTTTTCAGCACCTTATCCAAATACGTACTCTGACTAAGTCCAATTAGTCTTTTACTCCGGTCTCTTAGAATCCTTATCCCTAGAATATAGGCAGCTTCTCCTAGGTCTTTCATAGAGAAACACTTCCCAAGCCAAGACTTCACTTCCTGCAAGGTTGGGATGTCATTTCCTATGAGTAGTATGTCATCTACATACAGTACCAAAAAGCTAACCATATTCCCACTAGCCTTGACATAGACACAAGATTCATCTTCATTTCTTGAAAAGCCAAACTCTTTGACTTTCTCATCAAAGCAAAGATTCCATCTGCGAGGTGCCTGTTTCAATCCATAAATGGATTTCTCGAGCTTACACACTTTATTAGGGTATTCTGTACTGACAAAACCCTATGGCTGACTCATGTAAACATCCTCAGCCAAACTTCCATTAAGGAAGGTGGTTTTGACATCCATTTTCCATATTTCATAAACATGAAATGCAACGATGGATAACAGAACCCTAATGAACTTAATCTTTGCAACTGGTGAAAAGGTCTCATTATAATCAACTCCCGAAGTTTGAGAAAAACCCTTTGCAACCAGTCGTGCCTGATAAGTGTGTACATTACCATCCATGTCGGTCTTCTTCTTGAAGATCCATTTGCACCCAACTGTCTTTTGACCTGGTACATTGTCAACCAAGTTCCAAACTTGATTGTCATACATGGACTGTATCTCGCTGTCCATTGCCTCTTTCCATTTAGCAGACTCAGGGCCTGCCATAGCTTCCGCATAATTGTTAGGTTCATCCGGACTTACCAATGTCTCATCACTGATAAGTGTCTCACCTTCCACAGTAATATGGATACCATAGTAGTGCTTAGGTGCATTCCTAACCCTTGTGGAATGCCTCAGAGGTAAAGACTCGTCAATTGGCTCAACATGAGTTTCATCCTCAGGTTGAGTGTTAGGGTTTAAAGTTCCTTCATCACTTGACTCATGAATATCTTCAAGGTCAATTTGCCTCCCATTCTTTCCTTGGCTTATAAAATCTCTCTCTCTCTCTCTCTCTCTCTCTCTCTCTCTCTCTCTCTCTCTCCCTCTCAAGACACCCCTCCTTGCTACAAAGACCACATTCTCACTAGGTCTGTAGAAGAGGTAACCAAAGGATTTATGTGGGTAGCCGATGAAAATACACCTCTCACTTCGAGGTTCGAACTTATCATGAGTCTCGTGCCTCACGAAAGCCTCACAACCCCAAATCTTGATGTGTTCTAGTTTGGGAACTTTATCAGTCCA
The DNA here is from genome assembly GCF_002870075.4 of Lactuca sativa. Lineage (NCBI taxonomy): Eukaryota > Viridiplantae > Streptophyta > Magnoliopsida > Asterales > Asteraceae > Lactuca > Lactuca sativa. The sequence continues at coordinate 2,074,451 of NC_056626.2, read as the reverse complement.
CATCTCATGAGGAGTATTGGCAACTTTCTTTGTAGGGACCAGATTGAGGATATGGGCGGCAGTCTTTAAGGCATACCCCCAAACTGAGATTGGTAGTGAAGCTCGACTCCTCATGGAATGAACCATATCAAACCGGGTTCGATTATGCCTCTCAGCCACACCATTCAACTGTGGTATCCTAGGAATTGTCAATTGTGAGATAATCTCACATTCCTTAAGATAGTCGAGGAACTCTGTACTAAGATACTCACCACCACGATCAGAAGTCTCTGACTTATGCTTGCTTAAATAGACATATCCATATCTACTATAAGCATCAGTACAAGTAAGATAATAACGATTAGCATCCCTTGAAGAATATTTGAAGGGTCCACACACATCTGTGTGCACTAGATCCAACAGACCTTCACCCCTAGCACAAGAACCAGTGAAGGGTGACTTTGTCATTTTTTCAAGTAAGCAAGATTCACAACTATCATCTGACTTTAGGTAAAATGACTCCGATGTTCCATCCTTTTGGAGTTGGCCTATGCGTTTCTTGCTCACATGTCTAAGACGGCAATACCATAATGATGCTTTATCCAAGTTATTATTATTAGAAGAATCAATACACAACACATTATTTCCTAGATTATCTACAACAGACACAACTTCATACACACCATCACAAGGTAATGCTTTAAAATAAAGAACATTATTAAAGAAAGCATTTATTGCACCAATTTCATTATCAAAAGAAAATGTAAACTATAACATACATGTTTTGAAATCGTGTTTTAAGTCAATACTATTATGAAATATTATGTGAATTTGAATGTTGAGTTCTAACATATAGTTTTTACTAGAATTGAAGTAAAACTATGCTTAGAATCATTTAGAAAGTATTGGAAGTTTTATGAGATTCCAATCAAATGTCAAATAGTGAAATTTAATGAAAATATAAAATTTGGAATAAGTAAAATTTTATTATTGAAAGTTGTAGATAATCTCGTTAGAAACATTTGGGCAAAAACTTCATCGAAATCTGAGTTATAACGAAGAAGTTATGACCAAACGAAGATCCGTGATAAATCCGGAAAATACTTTGTCGCGTAAAAATTTAGTTTTCGATAAACTAATTTTTAGCCTTAGTAATCTAAATGAAAGTTGTAGAACTCATGAAAATAATCAACTTTCATATAAAGACCGTTTGAATCTGATTTCGTATGAGGAAGTTATGATTTTTCGAAGTTTCAGCTTAGCAATAGACAGCTAAAAACTCGAATTTTAGATCGATTGATTTTTAGCCGACACAACATAAACGAGAATAGAAGGTCTAGTCATTAGTAGTGCAACGGTAAAAAGTCTGACGAAAACGGACGTCTGATGAAGAAGTTATAAATTTTTAACGGATTTTCCTGTCTCGGTCTGTTAAAAATAATAATATTAAAATTAAAGTCAAAATTAGCCGACGAAGTCTAAACGAAAGTTGTAGAGCATAATTTTAGGTACGCGTGCATATAAAGAACATCAAAAATGGAGCTCGTATGTGAAAGTTATGGATTTTAGAAGTTTTTGCACAAAAACCGAGAAATCTCGCATACGTGGACTTCGGCCACGTCACCCTCGCTTAAAACGCGCCACGTATCCGAAATTTGGTGAGTCACCGAAGCCAGCTGGCGAGACGTGTCGCCTGCCCTCGCATCTGAAGTCCGGTCCACTAAGAGTCCGACGCGTGCCCTTTATCACGTGTCCGAGCCTCGCAGGGGTGCCACGTCCGAAGCCTCAGACTAGACCTTGGTCCAATCAGAGGCCGACACCGAGCCCCTCGCATGCGCAAACCACGTGCGAGCCACCTGTGCACCCTCGCCCTGCTGATGCCGCGTGTCCTCGCTACTGACTCCCCCTTCCTTAGCCGACTTCGGACCTCCCTATAAATACAAGGGCCTGCGAGACCCTCTCGGGTAATTTTGGAAAATTGCCACTTTCACCCCCTTTTTTTGATATTTTTACTATTCCGACTTCCCCCGAAGCCCTGGTACTGATTCCAAAGCCCGAAACACGCATCGAGACTCCCGAGAAGCCAGAAAAATTTATCTTTTCGGTTTCGAAGCTCTACCTTCGCAGAGCCCGGTTTTCAACGACGAAAGTCATATTTAGACCCGCAGTACTGCCCAAATTAATATTTTAGCCCCCGGTTATTTCACGGTGAGTTTAATATATAGAAATAATTGTATGTTATGTGTTATATGTGCTACGTGCTTTTCAGTGTTATTATTCTGGGTCATTTTCCCAGGTTATTTTTATTCGCTATTTTTAATAGCAAAGAAATACATTTGACCATATGATCAGTAAAAGGACTTAGATTCACGTTGGTACTGGTATGTAGTCTCTGGCCATGTGGAACATGTCTCCGTAAGAGAATGAATTCTATTCTATGATAATGGCAGAAGGTTAGACAGGGCTATAAGCCTGAAATCTACCAAAATGTTAATCCGAAGTTGTATATCTTCTGTGCCGTTTGGGCCAAAGCTTTATTGATGTATATCAAACATGGAAATTGTTATGTCTCATTGATTGTATATCTTTAAATCAAGTCAATGATTGATATGGAATGTTGATCACATGATTCACATATGCCCTTGTTGTTCCCTGTTTCTCTTTGCTTCAGCCATATTGAAGTATATATATATGGCATAACGTTATATTCTATCTATTATTGAACTCACTAAGCGTCACCGCTTACCCTCTCAATGTTTAACAAATTTGTAGGAGATAAGCATCCAGTATAGTTATATACTGGTAGAAGATTTTTGAATAGTTTGAAACTATTGTATCGATAGAAGTTTATGAATAGTTTGAAACTATTGTATTTTGCACTCCCATATGTATAAAACTATAGAATCCTGGGAAGTTATGTAATATATAACACTTTAAAATAGTCGGTTTGTATCCAGTAGTTTGTAACCTCTTTATCAATGTAAAATATTGTTTTTATGAATATGCAAGTAGCATGTTTTGGAGTAACTATATTGTCGTGTATGAAAGTTTGGGTCTTTCATAAATACGAAAGTTAGGGTCTTTCATAAACCCTTGTTTGTACAAAGCATTAAAGGAAATAATATTTCTTGCCATTTCTGGAGAATAACAACATTTATTCAAATCTAAAATAAACCCACTACTTAGCAACAAAGAATAAACTCCAATCTTGGTGACAGGTGAAGCTTTCCTATTCCACATGATCAGGTTTATCTTTCCATGGTCCACATTCTCACTTCTTCTTAGTCCCTGCAAATCAGAACAAATATAAATACCACAACCGGTATCAAGGACCCAAGAGTTAGAATAGGGTGAGTTATTAGATAGAATAGTATAAATACCTGCATAGTTAGGTTTAACTTTCCCATCCTTCACATCTTGCTGGTACTTTGGGCAGTTCCGCTTTCAATGCGACTTTTCATGGCAATAGAAGCATTCAACCTCTTCTGGGTCAGAAGAAGGAGTGATGAGACCTTTCTTGGTTCCACTTGAAGAGGAGCAATCAAGGCTCTTACCCTTGGTATCCTTCGAAGGGCTCTTCCTCTTCTTCCTTCTACCTTTCCCGATTGCCAGGACAGGTGCAGATTTTGGAGTAGGAGTAGGAGTGTTAACAACCGACTTACCTTTAAGACCCGTTTCTATGGTGTTTAGAAGTCGTTGAAGTTTGCAGAGTGTGACTTCTTCCTTATTCATGTGGTATGTCATGTGTAATTGATCATAACACGAGGGTAAGGAGTGCAAAATGATATCTATTGCTAGCTCCTTAGGGAAGTTCACATTAAGCTTCAATAAACGATCCACATACCTTTGCATTTTCTGCATGTGGCTCATGAAGAATTCTCCATCCTTCATCCTGGTTGTTATCATGGAGGAGATTATTTCAAACCGCTCTTGACAAGCAATCTGATGGTATCTTTCCATCATATCTTGGTGTAACTCAAAAGGGTAGTAGTCCTCATAGGACTTCTGGAGTTTAGCTGTCATGGTGGCCATCATTATCCATTCCACTTTGGTAGCATCTCTTTCATAAGTCCGGAAGTCAGCGATCTCCTGGGGAGTAGCAGTGGACTCATCGATCTCCTTTAGCTCCTTATTGAGGACATATTCCTTGTCATCATATCGATTCACCATCCTGGTGTTTCGGATCCAATCCATACAGTTGGAACCATCGAAGATGACCCTCCCACATAGGTTCATGAAGGAAAAGGAGCCAGTAGGGTTTGAGCCAGAAGCAGTGTTGTTAGAAGACATCTGAAAAGAAAAGAACAAATTTTGTTTAGATATAAAGACAGTCCTTAATAAAACACCTAAATGTAATATTAAGGCTAGGATCCAATCACAATATATCATAACTTAGAAGAGGGATGTCGTAAGGTAAATTATAACATATTTGAAAGGTAGGTGAATGACGATTCACCAATTTCCACCATGAAAAACAAAATATAAATATTAGGTTTTAATCGGTTCTTAGAAATTCCTAGATTCTTTTTGAGATTCAATGAACTTTTCAAAGGCATGTTTCAATCTCGAGTGTTCCCTCCAAGTTTTGTGACCGGGATACTGAGTATCACAAATCGAGGTGTGAAGTAACCATCCAAATCACTTGGTACCCTTAATGTTTATCACTCAATCGATGTGCTGGTTAACCACACGCGCTCCACCGACCTATAATAAACCTTAAGTCACCCTTTACCTAACTTGCTAAGTCCAATTTAGTGTGTCAGTTAACCACACACACTCCACTAATGACTTAAACAGGGTATAAAGTGTAATTTCATGGTAGCACCTTATTCACATTTTCCTAAAGTAACTAAGATTGAGAATTTAATAAAACATTTAGTTACTTTATAATAATCATATTACTTTTAATGAGAATTTTATAAGTCTGTGTCCTACCCGTTCGGCTAACGACCCTCCACCGATCAAGAAAGCGGTGGGTGAGAGTGGACACGCATTAAGCTTCCATTTTATAGGCAGCAACCTTATACGCTCCTTATAGACCGGCTTCGTGAATGAGGCCTACTAAGGGTAAGACGACTTGATCTTATATATATATATATATATATATATATATATATATATATATATACATATATATATATATATATATACATATATATATATATATACATATATATATATATATATATATATATATATATATATATATATATATATAATATTATAAAGTATAAGGGTTGAATTTTAACTTTTAAAAATCTAGGGGTTGGAACTAAAGTTTATTAAGATAACATTACATGTTCCAAAACTTGAGGGCAAGTTTTGTAACTTAACAAAACTCTTCAATTCATAAATTATGAGTTATTAAAATTAAGATAAATTATGTGTTCTTTTAATGGGTTTAATACAAGTGACTTTTGGTTATCCATAACTTGAGGACAAGTTATGGACTCCATTAAAACACATAAAGATCATGAATTAAGCATTAAACAAGTAATTTTTGTGGTCTATCAAGAACTCATAAGAACATGAATATTCATATCAAAATTTCAAGAACATATGAACACATATAATCATGAAATTTAGATATAAGTGATTGTAAATGGATTATAACACCCATTACACCATCTAAAACAAGTTTTAGAACACCAAAACAGTTTAGGGTAATATTTCTAGTCCATTTCCAGCAGCAAAAATCGAAATTCTGCACTCTGTCTAGCCAACTCGTCGAGTACATGAACTGACTCGCCGAGTTGGATGCAGTTTCACTTGGACTCGTCGAGTCCCCTGTGCAGACAGCTTAAAAAAATTTGATTTTTACACTATTTTGCATCAAGTATCAACAAACAAGCCTAGGCTCTGATACCACTGATGGGTTATGAGCATTCTAACACCCCTAAGTATACATGTAACCCTAGATAACCTTGGATCTATGTTTGTCTAAAATACATGCAAAATATGATTTCTAAGGTTCATAATCCTATTTAGCATACATGGGGAACTATTAGCATAAAAGATGGCTAGAATTTCATACCTTGTAGTTGATTTGATTCCTTGAAAACCTTGAGAGCCTAGCACCCCAAGTGTGATGCCTCAAATGTTTCACACAACACCAAATGCTCTTGGAATAAACTTTGAAAGAGAATGTCACACATAGAAATCGGCTTGCCCTCTATGTTGCTTCTAGTAACCGATTTTTGGTGAGCTTCATATCCTTTATATAGTGTGTTACATCTAGGGTTACACCATGTAAACCTTAATGTGACATGACTCTTCATTTCCATGACCCACGGGTTTGGAGCATCCATGGAGCATCCTATGGAGCTTAGCCCAACTTGATAATCCATGGAGCATCTAGTCCACTATACAAGTATGGATGATTTACATAATCAACTCATATATTTAATTAGTCTCCTTTTGATCACTTAATTAATTCTAGATTAATTCTTGATCGATACTAATTAAATAATATTATTAATATATTAGAACTTATAATATATTAATAAACCATAAGTGTTATTTCTCTCATTTTAGTTTATCCAAATGCATGATGCTATGCAACCCAAATAGACCATACCGGGTCGGGTCAAGTACATACCAAATATAGTTATGGACTTAGACACCTTATCCAACACTTTCTTCCTCAAGGATTCAGTAGTGCGGGCCCATACTACCTTCCACATCTATCTGTACTTTCCTCAAGGATTGCTTTGGCTTCACCAATTCTCTTTTACTATTACTGATTGCTGCACTAATCTTATCCTAGGCTTATCCTAGGGTAACTCTGTTGGATTAGTGTCTAAGCCCGTAACCATATTTGGTAAGTACTTGACCCGGTTGTGCGTGGTCCTTTTGGATTGCCTTCACCAAAGCAACTTGACTGGAGAAATTAAATAGAGAGAGAGGTTATTGTGATTTATTAATATGTTATAAGAATAATATATTAAAGGAAAAATCATATATGTTTAATTAATATTGGTCAATAATTAATTAGGAATTAATTTTGTGATCAAGTGTAATTAATTAAACTAGAGGGGCTGAATTGTACTTATAAGATAGTTGCAAGATAGGGCAATATTTATCCTTGTTAAAGGATGGACGAATTCAAGGATAAGGATATCCTTAAAATCATCCAAGGATAAGTAGATAAGGGGTTTTCAAGGCTTATCTTGTGGTTGCTTGGTGGGCAAGCAACTGGATAAGGATAAGGACTCAAACCCTAATCTAAACCCTATATAAAGACCCCTAGGCCTTTAGAATTCGTGCACATGCTCCTAAGAGGTCCCAAGGACGAATTCCATCTCCTCCCTCCTCTATCTTAAGCCTCTCCAATTGCTTGTGGTGTTTGTGAGCCATTAGAGTCACTACACTTGTGGTGCTTGCTTTCAAGACTTGGGATTTGAAGATTTAAGTTGTTATTGCAATATAACAACAAGAGGTATGTAATCCAATCTTTTATGTTAATTTCGAAAATAGCAATGCACATTAGGGTTTTATTCTTGTGTTCATAATGTTGTGTATCTAATAGTGAAAACATAGATCCAAACTAGGGTTGCATGCACACTTATGATTGTTTGTATAAAACCCATCAGTGGTATCAGAGCCTTTGGTTAACTTGTTTTCAATTAGTTTTATTCAATTGTATGAACTTGACAAATTGGGGTTTATAGCCAATAAACCCTAGGAGGCCATAGGTTTCGAGATTAGGGTTTCCTAACCCTAATTTGCGAAAATCTTGAAAGGGTTTTTGAATCCTTTCCTTTCAATCCAAGATTTCGAAATCTAGGGTTTGCAAACCCTTAGATTTCGAGAGTTGCCTCCTTCCCCATGATAAGATCCTAAATTTTAGGGATTTGGATAATGCCATATCTTGTAATTATCCTTTAATAGTTAAATATGGTAATTAAAGATCATGAATTATCTCATCCCTATTTTCGAAATTTATAGAGGGATTTAAGGGATTAGGATAACTTAAATGTTTAAATGGTAATTATCTTTTAGATTTAGATAATCCCTTATGATTTGATAATTTAAATTAATAGTTTAATTTAAGATAATTATTAAATCAAGAGTTTTAATAATTAAAATTTTAATTTAAGTGACATTAAATTTCAAAAATTTGAATTGCAGATTAAAACCCTAGTATTTTTAAAATGTTTAAAATACACCCTATACTATTATATTATTACAAGCTTAAAATATATATATATATATATATATATATATATATATATATATATATATATATATATATATATATATATATATATATAATTAAAATGCTAGTCTTACCGTTAGTAAGCCTCATTCACGAAGCCGGTCTATAAGGTGGGTATAAGGTTGCGGCCTATAAAATGGCGCTTAATGGGTGTACACTCACACCCACCACTTGCTTGATCGGTGGAGGGTCATTAGCCGAACGGGTAGGATAGGGCAACCTCATTCTCTCATTAAAAGTATAATAAGAAATACAAAGTAACTACATGTTTTCTAAAATTTCCCAATCTTAGTTACTTTAGGAAAAGTGAATTTGATGCAATCCCATGAAATTACACTTTGCACCTTCCTAAGAAGTTAGTGGAGCGTGCGTGGTTTACCGGCACACTAATTGGCTCTAAGCGAAGGTGGCAAAGGGTGATTCGTTGTTTATCATAGTTCGATGAAGCGTGTGTGGTTTACCGGCACATCGAATAGGTGATCGTTACAACGAAGGCACCATGTGAATTTGCATGGTAATTCACACCCACTTTGTGATCCTCGGTATCCCAGTCACAAACAAGAGGGGCATATCGAGATTTAAACATGCTATTGAAAAGTTTCAATGAAGCTCATCCGAACCTAGGAATTCTCAATACATTTAGAACTTAGAGTTAGGTTTTTCATGATGGAGAATTAGTGAATCGTCATTCACTTACCTTCAAATTATTTGCATTTAGATTACGACATCCCTTTTCTAAGATGTAACTATTGTTGTTGGATCCTAGCCCTAATTTTTTCTAATTGGGTGATAATTAGGGATTCATATTCTAATTATCTTTGTCCTTTCTATTTGTAGATGTTGAAGACAAACAACGTTGCTGATAGTTCTTTCCCATTGATGAGCCTTTGTCAAAAGGTCACTTTCGATGGGACGAACTTTAGCGAATGGATAAGATACATTCGCACGATCGCTCGCTACGAGGAAAAGGAGTATGTCCTTGATGAAAAGCTCGAGAAGATCAATCCAGAAATCGCTACTCCGGCTAAAATGAGTGCTTTTGAGACTCATGAACGTGATGCAACGAAGGTTCACTGCATCATGATAGCCACAATGAACTCCGAATTCCAAAAGTCCTATGAGGACATGTATCCATACGAGATGCACCAAGACTTATTGGAGAGATATCACCAAAACGCGAGACAAGAGCGTTATGAGATTTTCACTAACATGATTTCCGCTAAGATGGGTCATGGAGAGTCTCTTACCGTGCACCTGCAAAAGATGCAAAGGTATGTCGATCGTCTTCGCAAGTTGAATGTTGACTTTGGGGAAGACTTAGCAATCGACATGGTGCTTCACTCTTTGCCTCCGAGCTACAATCAATTTAGGATGACCTACCACATAAACAAAGAGGAAGTCACACTAAGCAAGCTCCAAGGTCTTTTGAGGGTCGCTGAGAGCAACTTCAAAGACAAGTCTGTTGCAACAACTCCCAATCCACCCACTGCTCCTATCTTGGCTATTGGTCAAGGGAAGGGAAAGAAGAGGAAGGCTTCATCCAAGAACCAACGCAAGGTGAAAGCCCGAGATGGTGCCTCTTCTAGTGGGACCAAAGTTGATCCCGCTAAGCCCTGCTCTAACCTTAAGGAGGTTGAATGTCACCACTGCCACAAGATAGGACATTGGAAGAGAAGTTGCCCAAAGTACCTGCAAGCCATCAAGGAAGGAAAGATTAAGCCATCTTTCGCAGGTACATACACAATTAAATCTAACGATTCTAATCATGCTATTTCTTGGGTTCTTGATACCGGTTGTGGTTACCACATTTGTTCTAATGTGCAGGGACTAAAAGGAAGTAGGGATGTGGAGCAAGGAAGGATAAATCCAATCATGGGGAACAGAAGATTGTCGCTTGTAACCAAGATTGGAGTATATTCTTTAGTGCTTAGGAATAGTTTATGTTTAGATTTAGAAAATTGTTTCTATTCGCCAGAAATGGCTAGAAACATCATTTCATTTCATGGTTTGTTTAGACAAGGTTTTAGATTTTCTTTTAATAATGAGAATGGTTCTATTTTAGCTAATCTACATGGTGTTTTTTACTTTGAAGCTATACCATGTAATGGAATTTATGAAACTGTTATGATTGTTGATAACTTAGGAAATGATGTTTTGAATATAGATTCTTCCAATAGTTTGGATAAAGCATCCTTGTGGCATAGTCGTCTTGGACATGTCAACAAGAAACGCATAGCCCAACTCCAAAAGGATGGAGTGTTGGAGTCATTCGACCTTAGGGAAGATGACACGTGCGAGTCTTGTTTGCTTAGGAAGATGACTAAGTCACCCTTCGCTGGTACGTGCGAAAGGGGTGAAGGTTTATTGGACCTAATACATACCGATGTATGTGGACCGTTTAGATCAACCACGAAGGATGGGAACCGCTTCTACGTGACTTTTACCGATGACTATAGTAGATATGGGTATATCTATTTAATCAAGCAAAAGTCAGAAACTTTTGAAAAGTTCAAAGAGTTGAAGAATGAAGTGGAGAATCAATTGGGCAGGAAGATCAAGATGCTTCGATCCGATCGAGGAGGAGAGTACCTAAGTCTTGAATTCAACGAATATCTCAAGGAGTGTGGAATAGTTTCGCAATTGACGCCACCTAGGACACCACAATTGAATGGTGTGGCAGAAAGGCGTAATCGAACCTTATTGGATATGGTTCGCTCTATGATGAGTCGTGCTTCACTATCAATCTCTTTTTGGGGGTATGCCTTAGAGACTGCCGCCCATATCCTTAACCAAGTACCTACGAAGAAGGTTGCCAAAACACCTCACGAGATGTGGACGGGGAAAGCTCCTTCGTTGGCACATATCAAGGTTTGGGGTTGCGAGGCTTTCGTAAGACGAGACACTCACGACAAACTTGAACCTCGAAGTGAGCGATGTATTTTCATCGGCAACCCACATAAATCCTTTGGATATCTCTTCTATAGACCGAAGGATAATGTTGTCTTTGTTGCGAGGAGAGGAGTTTTCCTAGAGCGAGAAATCATAGGCCAAGAGGACAGTGGGAGGCAAATCGAGCTTGAAGAGATTCAAGAGTCGATAGATGAAGGAACCTCTACCGTTGGTACTCAACCCGAGGAGGAAACTCCGGTTGAACCAATTGACGAGTCCTTACCTTTTAGACGTTCCGATAGAGTTAGAGTTCAACCCCAGTTTTATGGTTTTCATATTACTACCGAAGGGGACACATATATTAGTGATGGTACACTAGTAAATCTTGATGAACCTAATAGCTATAAGGAAGCCATGGCAGGCCCGGAGTTTGCGAAATGGAAAGAGGCGATGGATAGCGAGATCCAATCCAAGTATGATAACCAAGTTTGGAATTTGGTTGATCATGTGCCCGGACGTAAGACCGTTGGGTGTAAGTGGATCTTCAAGAAGAAGACCGACGTGGATGGAAATGTACACACATATAAAGCGCGATTGGTTGCGAAGGGCTTTACTCAAACTCCCGGAGTTGACTATGAAGAGACCTTCTCACCAGTTGCGAAGATAAAATCTATTAGAGTGATGCTAGCTATTGCCGCATTTCATGATTATGAGATTTGGCAAATGGATATCAAGACCGCTTTCCTTAATGGAAAGTTGGTTGAGGATGTTTACATGGCTCAGTCAGAAGGGTTTGTGGATCCGAAGCATCCAAATAGAGTGTGTAAGCTTGAGAAGTCCATTTATGGACTTAAGCAAGCATCTCGCAGATGGAATCTCTACTTCGATGAGAAAGTCAAAGAGTTTGGATTTGTACGAAGCGAAGATGAGTCGTGTGTATATGTCAAAGCCAGTGGGAGTATAGTAAGCTTTCTAGTTTTATATGTCGATGACATATTACTCATAGGAAACGACATCCCGACTTTGCAGGAGGTTAAGTCCTGGCTCGGGAAGTGCTTCGCTATGAAGGACCTCGGAGAAGCTTCTTACATTTTGGGAATAAGGATAGTAAGAGAAAGAAGTAAGAGACTAATTGGACTTAGTCAGAACACTTACTTAGAGAAAGTACTAAAACGTTTTAGTATGGAAAACTCGAAGAAGAGAGAATTACCGATACAAAGCAATGCCAAATTGAGTAAGACTCAAAGTCTGAGTACCGAAGCTGAGATAGCTTAAATGAGCCGAGTTCCATATGCTTCCGCAGTTGGCTCAATCATGTACGCTATGACTTGTACTCGCCCTGATGTAGCCTTTGCTTTGAGCATGGTTAGTAGATATCAAGAGAACCCTAGCAGAGCACATTGGATTGCTGTGAAGAATATCCTTAAGTACCTTCGGAGGACGAAGGAATGGTTTTTAGTCCTCGGAGGGAGTGATGACTTGAAGGTGCGAGGGTACAGTGACGCCAGCTTCCAAACCGATAGGGACAACTATCGTTCGCAATCGAGCTGGGTCTTTACCCTAAATGGAGGAGCAGTGACTTGGAAGAGTTCCAAACAGGAAACAGTAGCTGATTCAACGTGCGAATCAGAGTACATATCAGCGAGCGAAGCGTCGAAGGAGGCAATATGGCTGAAGAACTTCATTGGTGACCTTGGATTTGTACCCGCCATAAAGGAGCCCATGGAGATTTTCTGTGATAATGAAGGAGCGGTTGCCTTGACCAAGGAACCGAGGGATCATGGTAGATCTCGACATATCGACAGAAAATATCACTTCATCAGAAGATAACCAGCAGATCCGCTTACGAAGGGACTGAGTAGGGTTAAGCACTTGTAGCATGCTAGGAGTATTGGGCTGAAGGATGGTATTAACATAGATTAGATAGTTTTAGAAACGTGTAATAGATTGACATTTGATGATTAAATAAAGGAGTTTTATTTATAAGTAAGGCTACTGTCATATGTTAATTGTTTAACTATTGTTTCAATTTTTGGATGTTTTGACTTCCAGAATAATTGAGTTTATTAGGAATAATCGAATTATTCAAATTTTCCATAATCGTTCATGTGTTGGAAGTAGATATGAATGAAGATTGTCATGAATTGGTGCGTAGATTGTCTAAATGGTATTAGCCATAGCAAAGGGTTGCTGCGACGTTCATGAGTGCTTATGAACTGGTTTTGAGCATTGGAATAAACCCGCGCTTGCTGGAATCACCGTATTGAATATGATATATAAGAGGTGATCGCAAGACGATAATATCATATAGTCTTAAAACCTAGATATATGGTTTATTATTTGCTAATTCATTGTACATTGATAATGCGAAAATGCATTGTTGTGTATAGTTGATTATTGAATAAGTGAATGCATATAAGTCGAAGTTTATCTGTAAATTTTATCCTAAGAGGGTAGAAGAGATATCTCGGTCACTCGATGATTTGATTTGACTTATGTGCCGGGCCCGGTTAGAATTAAATTGATGTGTTCGATTAAGTTCTATGTCAAATAAATCGGAGATCGAGAAACCTAAATGCTTGACTAATCATTCCATAGAATTTTCAGCATGATATCTAACAGAGGACTGTACGATCCATTATCTAGAGGACAGGTTACTGATAAGATCAGAGTTTGACAGCATCTTTGAGAGCTACGATTGCTAATCGGGTTGCACGTTACATTTGTGGTTACTAGACTTATCCAAGTGGGAGACTGTTGGATTAGTGTCTAAGCCCGTAACCATATTTGGTAAGTACTTGACCCGGTTGTGCATGGTCCTTTTGGGTTGCCTTCACCAAAGCAACTTGACTAGAGAAATTAAATAGAGAGAGAGGTTATTGTGATTTATTAATGTGTTATAAGAATAATATATTAAAGGAAAAATCATATTTGTTTAATTAATATTGGTCAATAATTAATTAGGAATTAATTTTGTGATCAAGTGTAATTAATTAAACTAGAGGGGTTGAATTGTAATTATAAGATAGTTGCAAGATAGGGCAATATTTATCCTTGTTAAAGGATGGACGAATTCAAGGATAAGGATATCCTTAAAATCGTCCAAGGATAAGTAGATAAGGGTTTTTCAAGGCTTATCTTGTGGTTGCTTGGTGGGCAAGCAACTGGATAAGGATAAGGACTGAAACCCTAATCTAAACCCTATATAAAGACCCCTAGGCCTTTAGAATTCGTGCACATGCTCCTAGGAGGTCCCAAGGACGAATTCCATCTCCTCCCTCCTCTATCTTAAGCCTCTCCAATTGCTTGTGGTGTTTGTGAGCCATTAGAGGCACTACACTTGTGGTGCTTGCTTTCAAGACTTGGGATTTGAATATTTAAGTTGTTATTGCAATATAACAACAAGAGGTATGTAATCCAATCTTGTATGTTAATTTCTAAAATAGATATGCACATTAGGGTTTTATTCTTGTGTTCATAATGTTGTGTATCTAATAGTGAAACATAGATCCAAACTAGGGTTGCATGCACACTTAGGATTGTTTGTATAAAACCCATCAAACTCTCCAACCCACTCTCCACCATCAGCTGCATAAGAAGTCCCTGTCATTTCCCCCTAACTAGCTCGCTAATACCATTACATATTACTAAGACCAGATAACTCTTCGAATTAGAGGCTCTGCCCTACAACGGTTGGACTCAAACAAGAGCTGCGAAATAGGGCTAGACCTAAGCTTTTGAAATTATTTAATCCTCATAATATGTAACTTAACGTATTCGCCTACTAGTTAATTAAAGATAACTAGGATTCCTATAGATCAAAGCAAGCAACATTCATGCATTAAGTACCCAAAACCAAGAATATCCTATCCAGACCATCATATCATTGACTAACCGGTTCTAGCATGAAATTCAGTAAACATATATAGCATGCACGTAAGGCATCTTCCTAGATCCTTAGCCCTAATCTAGCATGCAGTTCTCATACACATACAATAGGCATAAAAGGCATCCTTCCTAGATCCTTAGTACTACTCTAGCATTCAATTCTCATACTCATATCATAACATAACATAAATGTATGGGTATATTGGGGAAAACTTACTTGAGCTCGGCCGGTCGCACGCATCACACACCTTGTTCTTTTCAAAGTTCTTTTCTCTTTTCGATTTCTTTTCAAACTCCTTTTACAAAAATGATTTTACTTTTGAAAATGTTTCATACCAAGCCCTTAGCTTGAGTTTAGACGAACCCGAGAGTGTGCCTGAATCTCTCAAACCAAAGCTCTGACACCAACTTGTAACATCCCAATTTTCAAGACCAAAAATTTTGTTTTTAATTATGCTACTTATAAACCGTTTAGTGAAAATATCATCAATATCATATAAAACGGAAATCATATGTCTGCGATGCGCTGCTTGTTGGATTAGATGTCTAAGCCCATAACCATTATTGGTATCTACTCGACCCGAGAGTAGCATGGTCCATTTGGGTTGCATGGCATCGAAACAATTGGATAGACAAAATGAGAAAAAAGGATACTTATGATTTATATTAATATATTATAAGTTCGAATATATTAATATGAAATCATATTATTTAATTAGTATTAATCAAGAATTAATTTAGAATTAATTTAGTGATCAAAAGGAATTAATTAAATATGGACTCTTTTATATATATATATATATATATATATATATATATATATATATATATATATATATATATATATATATATATATATAGGATTGGCCAAGTTCATTTAGGTTGGGCTAAGCTTTCATGGATAGTCCATGGAGTTTTTAACCCATCGACTATGGAAATGAAAGGTCATGGGTATTAGGGTTTACATGAATGTAACCCTAATCCCCCACACTATATAAAGAGGTCTATGGTTCATGAAATGGCACTAGTGTATGGTACACAAGAGGGCAAAATCCGATTTCATAAGAGTGGGCCTAAGTAACCTTCTTCTCAAGTTATTCCATTTGTTAGTGGTGTTGTGTGATTCCATTTGAGGTGCAACACTTAATGCACTAAGCTCTTAAAGGTTCAAGACTTCAAGCTCCATCAAAAGGTATGTCATTCTACTAGATTCTTGTATTGTATATACTTCATATTATGCTAGTTAGGATGAAACTTGGAATATTGAATATTTGCAAGTAGAATAGAGAAACATAGATCCAAGGTTTATAGGGTTGCATGTACACCATAGGAGTGTCAGAATGCTCAAAACCCATCCCTGCTACCGTGCTAGCTCCTTCCCCTTCGACGAAGCGGTACCACAAACCAAAATTGTAAACTGTAAGCACAAAGCTTAGTGAGTCCCCTCATCATACCACATATCATACAATAAACATACTATCGTGCAATTCTGAGGTGCCCGACCTACCCTACCAGGCAATGTTGGGGTGCCTGACCTACCCATGTCAAGTAGTTTTGGGGTGCTGGACCTACCCTGCCAGGCAATTTTGGGGTGCCTGACCTACCCTTCGGTCCTTACGACCGTACTCGGGAACTACTCCCCTTACTACCTACTATCACATAACATCATATCATGCTAACATATAAACATATCAGGTAGTAGCAAACCCAGATGATTATCACAAAGACAAACATCTACCAAACAATTCTATTGGTGGGCCGACATTGTGGCCTTAGACCCACTTCTACTGGAAGGTAACTCACTTCAATATCGTGAAGTGTCTGAACTGTCCACGATGTCGTGATCAACTCCTCTCAATTCGTACATGTAACAACCTTCTTTAATTTACCATTACATACTCTTAACCCTTACAAGGGTTACTTAAGTCAAAGCCAAAGTCAAGGTCAACACCTTGGTCAAAGTCAACTCTAGGTCAAAGTCAACGTCTGGTTGACTCGAGTCGCCGAGTACCCAAATCCTCAAAACACTAAAACCTCGATCCTACTCGCCGAGTCTTGCACATACTCGTCGAGTTCTACTTCTTACAAACTCGGGACCTTCTTCATCTGACTCGTCGAGTTCATCCTTGAACTCGTCGAGTCCTTCTTCATGCAAGCAGGCACATTCAGCCCTAGACTCGCCGAGTTCCTCCTGAACTCATCGAGTATGTATTCATCCATTTAGGACTTGCCTTGAACTCGCCGAGTTCTGTTCTTGAACTCGCTGAGTTCCATGATTTCTAGGTCCAGATTCACATCTATCTTGTTGAGTCCTCTTCTAGACTCAACCAGTTCGACCGAAGCATAAAAGGGTTGTGGAACCATACCACGACTTGTCGAGTCCCATGAACGACTCGCCGAGTCCCCCAAGGTCCATGTCCATACAGTTGATTTCAGTCGTGTTTAACACATCCAAACACATAGATCTAGCCTCCTAGGGTCCATAATACATGTAAAGTTACAAACTTGACGTTCATGCATGGGGTATTTGGCTCAAATGGCCCTAAAATGGAGTCTACAAGATGCATGAGGATCTTATGGCAATAAAGTTGACACATTTATGCCATAGGAACCCTCAATGGTTCCAGATCTGAAGTCATACCCCATGATAACCTCAAAATCGTGAATATGACACTTCTGAAGCTTAGAAAAGGTAGAAATGAACCCTAACTAGAGATCTAAAAGATAGATGGTCAAGGTTTTAGCTTTATACCTCAAATGAGTTGGGAATGTGCCAAAACCTATGGATCTTCTTGCTTCCTCTTGATCTCTCAAGTTTCCTTCTTCTTCTCTAACTTCAAGCACACACAAAAAGGCACCAAAAAGCTCAAGAACACTCAATAATTGACTAGGGTTTCAAGTTAGGGCTTCTTTGGACTGGGAGGGACGATGGAGGCTGGGTTGAGACAAGATAAGGTGTTTAAATAGGGTGCAAAACCTAAATATTAGGGTTTCATCTAGACAATCCTACTCGCCGAGTCGGGCTCTCTGACTCATCGAGTAGGTTACTTAAAACCCGCGTCCAAGAGTCTAGTCTACTCGACGAGTTGGGCCTCCAACTCGTCGAGTCCCAGCTTAAAAACATACAGTTAACTAAATTTAAATACGTACCGAGAACCATGTGTTACACTCGGACTAATAATCCATGCTCTCGGATCAATGAAAAATCTCAATGTTCGACCCTCCGTGTATATCTCACCCACACTCATAAGTAGATGCTACCCAATATCCATCTCAATTAATGTAGGTTTGTTCTATATCCTAAATCATCATATATTATCATATATGCTCTTAACACGTATTTCAAGAAATAAGAAATATTTCACACACAAACATATATTTAATAGTTTAATCAATACTTGTATTAAAATCACGTTCATGAAAGGGACTATGCACTCACTTGTTAAAGTGACGATTCACAATTCGGGCAACACTTCGCTTCTAACAATGGTATTTTCCTTCGACGAAACCTAGCAATATTATTGCTAACTTTTAGTCTAGTATTTATAGCGACTAATTAACTCAAGGTCTACGAGCGATATTGTTTTATAAGTGTTAAAAAATAAGTTTCAACTACTATGTACAGATAAGGGCCAACCATGAAACACCGGAGGGCAGGACCATTTAGGCATTTAAGCTGTTCTGAAATTCATCAACCCAATGCGGCCCGTCAAACCAAATTCCCTATACCCTGAGCAATTAAAAGGTATTATAATAACACTTTGTATATTTTATAATACTTAAATATATATTGTTTATAGGTTCATAATAACGATAATGAACTTAAACATAAGTTATACTTATAGTAGGGTATAACTCACTTAACATGGAGTTTAGCGAAGAACCGGACTCTGCGCGGGTAGAACTTCTGAGCCAAAAGTTCTTCTTTTCAGAGCCTTATGGCGCTTCGGGACTCGCCTCTAACACTTGGTAATGGGATGGATTAGGAAGAGTAATTGAGAGAGAAAGAATGGGAGAGGTGTGAAGAAAATGGAGAAACCTCACATCTTTTTATAGGGGGAAGCTTCGGACTACGTTGGGCGTATCCTCAGAGTATGCTGCATGTACGAGGCGTTACGCTGCGCGTACGAGGGCCAGGTTTCACCATCGCATGTGAGACCGTGTGTAGAAAGTGAGGGCTCGGATTACGCCACGTCTCAACCTCACATTCTTCTATAATTTAATAAACTTCTAAATTCTGTAACTTTTGCATACGAGATCCGTTTTCGACGTTCTTTATATCCATGCGTAAGTGGCGACAAAATCTACAACTTTCGTTTAGACTCCGTCAACTAATTTTGAAATTATTTTCAAAGTTATATTTTAACAGGCTTAGACAGGTAAAGTCTGTTAAAAACTCATAACTTTGTCATCCGACATCCGTTTTCATCTGTGTTTATATCGTTGAGCTCCTATTAATGAGATCTTCAATACTCATTTAGATTGTGTCAGCTAAAAATTGATCAATCTAAAATCCGATTACCAGGTTATGCATTGTTACGCTAAATCTTAGAAATATCATAACTTCCTCATACGAAGTCAGATTTGGATATTCTTTTTATGCAGGTTCTCGGTTTAACATATACTATGACTTTTATTTAGATCCCTAAGGCTAAAAGTAATTTATCAAAAATTCACTTTTTATGTTACGCGATGCAGTGCCGGTTTTGCCGTAATACTTCGACGGGTCATAACTTCTTTGTTATAACTCGAATTTTCATCGTTCTTTATATGTACGGAACCCTTGTGACATATAATATAACTTAGTTAAGATTATTTATTCTAAATAACCTTCTATCAAAAAGTTTTTTTAATGCTCATTGTCTCTAAACTGACTATACCGAATCTGCGGGCATTACATTTATGTCATCAATAAACGGCTTCCTGAAGTTTAGCTTCCCCAAATCCATGTCATGTTTCATTCATTCAACCTTTTCACACGATTCTCTAGACTTCCGCCATTCCTAATTTTGCGATCTCCTACGTTCTTCCTCCGTCTTTTTTCCAACTGCCGCTGTCGAACATGATGTGTGCATCGACACCTGGTTATCATTGTTCTTTTTTGTGTTTGATTTCTTTCGTTGTCTTTCTGCGGTCTTTTCATGGCTTTAAACCTTTGAAACTCTTCAAAGTCCCTCATACCTTGATCATTTTGTATCTCTTTTTCACGATAAAGGGAATTTGTTTCTCTTTCTACTGTAACTATGTAAGTGTTTCATGTTGCACCTTTAACTGATGCATCCTCGTGACTGGACTATTGTTAACGTTGTTAGTAGGATTTTTGATAATGACCATTTGTTGCATGGTCCCACGAATGGTACCACGTGATGCATATCTGGATTTCAATCCTCAACGATCCTGATGAAGTGAAGATTCTTGAGGTCCAAATCCTGAGATAACAACATACAAGTAAGTCGTTCACCAGGATTACTCCCGGGAGAATGCTCCGGTTACGAATTCAGAAAGTGAGAGAGCAAGTTATAATCATGTGATTGTAGGTCATAAGTATTGGTATCGTATCTTTGCCGACCTATTAGGGTTCTCTTTATAGTTCGTCTTACCTCAGGAATTGGCGACACAAAATGTATTTTGCAGACGAGGGTCTAATCCTTAAAAATGTTGTCCTTAACGAGCGTACAAAAATTGTACTCGGGAGAGGTTATTGGTCATGTCAATTTGTTATTGGTGAATCGTTAGTAGGCCAAAGTACAGTACGACCTAAACTTTGTCAGAGTTATTAGTTGTGCATTTGTTTCTTGTACCCAACACTTGCTCCTTTGCCCGACTTTTCTCTCCTAACCTTTCTTCCTTCGCCTGGCTTTGCTCTCCCGACCTTTGCTTCTTTCTGTTAGCTCAGCCCGTGACCTCAGCATATGTGGTCCGAGGAACCATGTGTTAATATCTTGGTTCCAATTCGGAGGAACGTACCTCAGTAATAAGGTATATACCACATTACACGAGGAGTGAAGAAAACTAGCATTGTATAATATGCAAATGCTCATCATTACAAAGTCTGAAGATATACGGAATTTGTGAACACAATGAACCTCATCGAAGAAGTACGTAGGACAACTCCAATGACTGATAATGGGCTCAACCTATTTGTAACCTACATAGAATTGTTTGAAAATCATGTAGACAACACTAGTTTGCACCGGATGCGAGTTCTCGATTATTCTGGAAATGTAATATAAATATTGTAATGTCTTTTGAAACTTAAATATGAAAATGAAACGACAAGGTTATCAAAAATGATAATATTTTTTATTAACATTAGTACAGAGATCGTTCTAAATCATAATACATACTTTCATTAACAGTTGCATGTTAAATCCACTTCTTAGCTTCTTTGACCTTTTTCATAGCTTTAACAACCTATTTTTCTTTTACATTTACTTGTTCCGCTAGATCATCTGCAAATTGATTTAGTGTCCAACTTGTTTCTGAATCCCTTTTGTTTACTTCTTCAACGACCTTCATAGCTTGGAAAATGTCATTAAGCATTTTATCCAGCAGTGAGAAATCTACGCCTTCCGGAAATAGGTCAATATCTTAACAAATATAACAATCTTCTTCTTCACAATGTCAAACACCAAACTCAGATGAAATCATTCTCAACTTATCTCTACGTTTACAATGCATGCTAGCTACATATTAATAGTATGAAATCTCATGTCCATAATTAGTATCCGAAATGCGATGTCCAGAATCTGTCTCTCCGGAATGCGACATTCAGAATGCATGTCCAGATTATACGTTCGTTACACATATTCGTCAGGAATATATATATATATATATATATATATATATATATATATATATATATATATATATATATATATATATATATATATATATATATATATATATAAGGATAATGACTAAAAAACCACCACTTTTATTTTGTGTTAAAAACCTATCATTATATTGGTGGTTAAACCGAACTTTAGGGAAAATATATTATTTTTTCCATAATTAAAATCGGCTCTAATAGGTAACACCGGAAGTGCTGAAACATTTTATCAAAAAATGATGGTTTTTTTGAACTTACTAAAATTTAGTGGTTAAACTGAACTTTTGGAAAAATAATGTTTATATATATATATATATATATATATATATATATATATATATATATATATATATATATATATATATATATATTGTTTTCAAATCCTAATTAGGATTAACTCACATAACAATTATAGTAATATAAATATAAAAAGCAGACAATTTCATTATAGTTGAAGAAATTATTACAATCATAGCAAAATTTTCTACTAAAAACTAATTAGATGAAAAAAAGTAAAAATAACATTTAGGCAAAAGGGGAATGCTAACAAATATAATTAAAGAAAAAAAACTATATTGCACACATGGACCTAAATGAAAGTTTATTAGCTTTTTACCCTATAGATATAATTAAGTTTAGACGATTTAACCAAATATCTCTCTACTTAACAAGATAAAACAAGAAACAAAAACAAAGGAAATCAGTTGAGATGAGTTGTACGATGCACTATATAAAATCATAAGAAAGACAAGGTCTGAAAGGTCCTAGAGCTTAAGGTTACACCTAATATGTCAGCAGGTCACAGTAACCTAGTTAAATCATCAAAAGCAAAGATTTTGTTAAAATAAAATAAATGAGTCTAATCCTCAAAAAGCAAAGGAAGATAACCTCAGGAGAGTCTAATCCTCAAAAAGCAAAGGAAGATTACCCCATGAGAAGAAGAACGAATACCTCGCGGTAGTGTATGGGTGAGTAAGGCGACCATGAAGGGTGAGATAGGGCAGGGTAGTTACTTTCCGGCTGTTGGCAACGCTTCTCCGGTGGAAGGCGATGCTCTCTCATTCATTGTATCTCCCTGTTTTTTTTTTTTTTTTTTTTTTTTTTTTTTTTTTTGAAGATATTTTAAGTGATCTTTGATATTTGAATATGTTATCTTTCTTATTTTCTGCAACTTCTCTCTTCCTATTTTATCTCAATAATTGTAACGCTCTTTTGCTGGAAAATATATATTTATTTGTAGATTAATAATTTTAAAATTTATTCTACCGAGCTGTTATAATGGATGCATTATCTTCTCTTGTTAGCGTTTTGAAAATTCTGAGGGGCCATAAGTAGTATTCACCCTAAACAAATAAGCTGATATATAATCTATATGGTATTAGAATGCAAAAAAACAAGGGGCCATGGCTCCTCCTGGTCCCTAAAGGGATCCGCCGCTATATATATATATATATATATATATATATATATATATATATATATATATATATATATATATATATATATATATATATATATATATATATATATATATATATATATATATATATATATATATATATATATATATATATATATATATATATATAGAAAAGCATATATTTATCTGGCTGCCATGAAATATGTTTATATTGAGTAGCTGCTTAAGACTTTTATATATATATATATATATATATATATATATATATATATATATATATATATATATATATATATATATATATATATATATATATATATATATATATATATATATATATATATATATATATATATATAAAGAAAAGCATATATTTATCTGGCTGCCATGAAATATGTTTATATTGAGTAGCTGCTTAAGACTTATATTTTACGTGTATGTGTGAGGTGGAATAGTGGTAGTACCAAATTATGAGATGATATAAATAAGAGGATGGTGACAATACAATCACTTTCCATGTGGAAAGTGGGAAGAAATTAAGAGAAATATATTGGCAAAGAATCTTGGGAAGATCAAGAAAAGTAGGGATGAGATTGAGGGCAACCTTTTGAAGTGTGAAGAGTTCACATGCCCAAACGCTAAAAAACTACTACTCCCTTTCTTTTCTCTGCATCACTTTCTCCAACAAGTTTTTATTTATTTATTTATTTATTTATTTATTTATTTTTTTTTATGAATTTTTTTATTCCTTTTTAAAAGTTAATATTCCCCTCGCAACTCCATTACCTTTTTTTCTTTGTTTTTGCTTATGTTTTTTTTCTTGTTAATCATGATATTTACAAGGAATCAAATATTCACCTTGGACTTAATTAACCAAAAATAAGCTTCAACTGTTTTCTAATGCCAAGCAGATTTTTATTGTATAACATATGTTTTCAACTTTACATATTTATTTGCAGTATGGATTAACTTGCAAAAATAACCAAATTTCTTAACAATTGTTTCTTTTTTTGTGGACTTAGGGAGTTAAGTTTTTATTGTGTGACAAATTGCTTTAAAGACTATATCATGTAAACCGCCAAATCCTTGCATCAGATGCTATGAAGCTCCTCCATAGAGTCCAACGAGTTATGAACTCATAATCTTTAAATATTTTTTTTTAGAATTAGTTTCGTTATCCAAAAAGGATTAACGGGAAATTTGTTATCCATTTACTTGCTATGTTTATTTAAAACTTTCCTTAATTTATAGAAACCAAAACACATTTATCAATGATTCAGCCAAAAGCGAAAGATTTAACTTTTTTCAAAAAATAATCATCGTAACCACAAATATATTGATAGTGGTTTATGCCAATATGGCATGTGTTAATATAGATTCCATCAACTCTTCTAGAAAATGGGTTTTTGATTCCAGAGCTACTCCCTGGAACTTATATTCGATTAATAAGTAATTTTAATTTTTCTTAACTAAAGATGCATAAATTTCAAAATTTTGAAACTTGATAAGTTCTCTATTAGTTCTTTACTAGTTCATGTTTTCAATGTTTACTCATTATTTGTTCATACACTGGCTTATGATAGTAAATTATGGGTTTACTTTGATAGTATATTAGGGTTAAATTTTCAAATATGTCATGAAATTATGTTTGTTATGTATCTAAGTTTATGTGGAATCATAGACTTTGTCACCCTTCTCATCAAGACTTATATGTTTTGGGGGATTGTTTGGTATTTAGAAAAGAGTATCATTCTTTTGTGATATTTGTCATAAAGCTAAAAAGACTTACGAGCCGTTTCCTTTAAGTGAACATTAGATGTCTAGTTTAGGGGACTTAGCCCACTTGGATGTATATGGTCTTTATAACATTCCTAGGGATGAATTGAGATTGTTTATCATGGTTGTAAGTGATTTTACACAATATGTTCGAATTTACTTACTTAAAATCAAAGACGAGTTTTTTGAAAATATATTAGTATTTTTTTAATATGATAAAGTTTCAATTTTCTGAAAATATTGAAATTTTTAGATCATATAACTTTACAGAATCCTCGAATTCAAAAGTAAATCAATTTAAAAAAAAAGAGTTGTCCATCAAATGTATTAGGAAGTAAAACGGATAACTAGCAACACCAAAAAAACACACAAGACACAGTATTTACATGGTTCGATCAACGTGACATACGTCCATGGCCAGGAGGGGGTATTTTTATTTCAGAGCCCACAAACAGAGGTTACAAGTATATTTTTCACAAAGATTCACCTAACACTCTATAATTCAAGATACAAAATAACCTAGCATGCATCCATATTTATATTGAGGAATCAGACCTAAAACCTTAATGGGCCAAGCTCATTGGCCCATAGGGCCATAAATGGTGACAACCAATCATATTTCGCCATGCAACATCATCTAGAACATTATTCCATGTCATACAACCCATGAGCATGAGCAACACACATGATGGACCACCTTGACCATAGTGGAGCAACATGATGCATAGGTGGCACATCATGAACACTAATAGTCCAACATCCATCATGATGGCACAACATAGTGTATTTCTTGAGCATGATCATCTGCTAAGCATACGTCATGGCACAAAAAAGGAATCGAGATAGCACATCATATACCATGATGGTCCATCATAGCGCAACATCTCATTAAGATGGCACAACATCCTCCTCTTGGCGCAGCTTCTCATAGATGTGGTACAACATATCCATGTCTTAACATCTCTTTGGTTCAACATCTCCTTGGCTCAACATATTCATGGCTCAACATCACATTGGATCAACATCGCCTTGGATCAACATTGCCTTAACTCAACATCACCTTGGCTCAACATCTTCATGGCTCAACATGTTGGACCATGTTACTCAATGTTGCTCCAAGTTGCTCCATGTTGCTCCAAACTACTCTAATTTTCTCTAAACCTCCTTTTGGAAGATTCGTTCCTTATCACTTGATTCGTTCCTTCGTCTGATGATCCAAAGGCATCTCAAATGTTTTGTTCCTTTTTCACTTACTCCATGAACCTCAAGTACTCCATTGATATATAAGTGTTCTAAATTCTTCAGATACTCGAGTCATATTTAACAATCTCCACCTTGACTTGAGCATCCTATGAACTCCACCTCAAACAATAACTTTCTTTAACTTCCTTCCATCAAGCTCCGAAGGGGCTTACCTCCTGCGTACATCAACCAAGTCCAAGCAAAGCTTGAATTTCTGCGTGGGCAACAACTTTGTTAACATGTATGTTGGATTCAACTTGGTATCAATCTTTAGAATTAACAACCTTTCTATTTCCAGAATTTCACAAATGACATTCAATCTGACATCAATATGCTTCGTCTGCTTATGATACATGGGATTCTTTGCAAGATTCAACGCGCTCTAACTATTACAGTACAATACCAGCTTCTCCACATTCAAACCAAGACTCTGAATAAGCCCATGTAACCATATCTCCTCCTTTATTCATTTCATCATAGACTTGTACTCAGACTTAGTTGTAAACAAAGCAACAGTATCTTGTAACGTTGACTTCCAAGTGATGACACATCCGAACAAAGTGAAAATATAACATGTTTGTGACCTGTGATTTAACAAATCACCTGCATGATCAGAGTCAGCATATCTAACCAAGTCAGTCTTCGTATTTGCACCATACACCAAGCAAACATCCTTCATTCCATTCATGTATCGCATGATCCGTTTAACAGCTTCCCAATAAGCGTTCCCTGGATTACTCATAGATCTTCTTACTACACTAATTGAATGAGCCAAATCAGGTCTGGAACAAACCATTGCATACATAAGACTTCCAACAGCACTAGAGTAGGGAACCCTTCTCATGCACTTCCTTTCTTAATTAGTTGTGGGTATAGAATCTAGACCAAATTTAAAGTGAGCAGCCAAAGGAGTTCCAACTGGTTTGGACTGATCACAGTTGAAAGACTGCAGAACTTTCTTAATGTACTTTTGTCGAGAAATACACAACCGCCCTGCTCTTCTATCCCTTTTAATCTCCATCCCCAATATTTTCTTTGTTTCTTCCAAATCCTTCCTCTTAAACTCATTCTTCAGGGTCGCCTTCAAGTCATTTATTCCAACCATGTCCTTGGCTGCAGTGAGCATATCATCAATATATATATATATATATATATATATATATATATATATATATGTAGGAATCTCATGAAAATTCCTTTGAGTACACATAATTATCAAACTGGTTCCGAGTGTAGCCATGTGAGATCATGAATGAATCAAATCTCTTATACCATTGTCTTGGAGACTGCTTCAAACCATATAGATATTTCTTTAGTAAACATACATGATCCTTCTTAAAATCAAGGAACCCTTATGGATGGTACATATAAATCTTCTCTTCTATGTTCCCATGAAGAAATGTAGTTTTCCCATCAAACTGTTCAAGCTCCAGATCAAATGCACTCACCATGGCCAAAAGAACCTGAATCGTCTTATGCTTCACAACTGGTGAGAAGACCTCGTGATAATCAATTCCTTTTGTCTGATAAAACCGTTTTGCCAACACCTTGCCTTGAACCTAACTGGTTCAACTCCAGGTATCCCTTCCTTCCTTTTAAAGATCAATTTGCATCCTACTAGTTTTGCTCCCTTTCGTAATGGAAATAGATCCCATGTTTCTTTCTTCTGTAATGATTGATTTTCTTCATTCATGGCCATCAACCAATTTGTTGATTCATTACTTGCCACTGCCTCTTAATATGATTGAGGCTCCTCAGTTTCAATGTCTTCTCCAGTTGCTAAAGAAGAAATAATGGATTCAAGGTCACCAGAATTGACACATCCCACATATCTAGCAGGTTATCAAATAACCCTCTTTGAACTCCTGCTTGTTATAGATTCTAGCCCGTCATCCTTCCCGGCATCACTACTGGATGAAGATCCCATGGGTTGCTCTTGGCTTTATCTTTTCCAGTTTGATCACTTCCACCTTGATCTTCATCACTTTTCACAACTCTATCTGGAGTTTAAGATGAAAACTCCACCTTCTGGCTAGCACCCTTATCTTTGTTCCTTTATTGACTAGTATCACCACCTCCCTGGTTATCCATGGGAGATTCATCAAAGGTTACATCTTTTCTCATGATAAATTTAGGAGTTCTTACTTCTTCTTTACACCACACTCGATAACCTTTTACTCCTGTCGCATATCCTAGAAATATGCACTTCATTGCCCTTAACTCAAGTTTACCATCATTCACATGAGCATATGCGGGGCATCCAACTATTTTTAAACCATAATAGTCAATGGGTTTATCAGACCATACCTCTTGAGGAGTCTTCAAGTCAATAATAGTTTATGGTGATTTATTCACCATATTACAAGAAGTGTTCACTACTTGTGCCCATAATTTCTTAGATAAGTTAGCAAATATTTGTATGCACCTTGCACGTTGCATGAGTGTTTGGTTCATACGCTCTACCACTTCATTTTGCTATGGTGTGTGTCATACAGTGTGGTGTCTGGCTATACCTTTTGCCTTGCAGAAGATATCAAATGGAGAATTGCATAACTCCAACCTATTGTCAGCACTTAAAGTCTTGACCTGTTTTCCACTCCTTTTCTCAACCATGGTCTTCCAGTCCTTGAACTTCCCAAACACCTCATCTTTGGTCTTCAAAAAGTACAACCAAACCTTCCTGAAATAATCATTAATGAACATCACAAAGTATAAGCATCCTCCTTGAGATTTCACTAGTGCAAGACCCCACAAATTTGAATGAACGTATTCCAAGATTTCCTTGCTTGTGTGTTAATTGGTACCGAACTTCACTTTGTGATGCAGTCCTACTAAGAACTAACATGCCATTCTCACTCATGTGCCCGACCAATGATGCCACAACTCTCTCTTTTCATCGCCTCCATTCAAGGATTGAGAGATAGCCACCTTTCCCATAACCGTATTGCCTTCTAGGATATAAGTCCCTCCACAATTCATCCTCCCTTTCATTATAACTAAAGAATCTTTGGTCACTTTGACCCAATCACATTCACCATCGTACCTCATCCCATTCTTAGCCAATATCCCAAGAGAGATTATTGGTTTGATGATGAGAAGAGAGGACTAGGCGCTTTGTTCCTGAACAGAAGAGGAGTCTGCCATTGATGAACCTTGAGGAGAAGAAGATGAACAGTGGATATAATCGTTGTATAATGCTTGAGAGGATTTTTAAGTGGTAAGATCGTAAAAGTAAGGTGAGAATTCTCTTTATACGATTACCATGAGAGAGAAAAATTTGGAGTGATGATTGTATGATCCTCTGATGTGAGGCCTAAAAAAGCGCGATTTGACAACTGTTACCCCAAAAATTATGACGAGTGTGTCAGGCGGTGTGAGAAAAGGAAAGGGTTCAAATTCACGTGCCTTTCAAAATCTTATCCTTTCATCTTCTCTTTAATTTTGAAACGATTCAAGTTCCCGTTGAATTATTGAGTTACCTTTTCGCTTCATATGCAATAGCCTTCGCTCCCAACAAACTGTATCCTCACATCATAATGAACCGAACTATATATATGAGAAATAGCCATTAGTACCACGATCAAGACTTATGGAAAATCATAAAGATCTTCGTGCAAGAGTGTGCCAAAGAAAAAGAAATAAAGCAAATTATTTGTTGGATTTAAGTAATGTCAATTAAGACATGAAACAGTGGATCCCGGGCACGAATCTCTTCCTTCAAAGTCAAGAGAGACTTAGAAGTGTCTGTGTGGTTTCCCGTTAAAATACGATCAAATGCTTAAGAAGCATTGAAAGGCATCTCTTAATTATAGGGTTATTAGGGTGGCTTTCGCTTCAACCACACTACGGAGCTTGATAGAAGACCGAAAGTGGGATGAAGTACTTGTGAGACCAATGTGGCCTGTAAAACAAGTAGGTTGGATCAATTTTCAGTGACTTGGTGATATTTGTAGAAATCTAAAAAACAAAAATAAACTGGATCTTTTTGGGTAGAAAAGTCTTGGTGTTAGACAATTTCATAAAGATCGCTCAAAGATAAAAGAGATTTCTTGGTACCTCCCACAAAAGTGGTTTTGGTAATATTTGGCTGAAAACTCGAACGTTTGATTGTTCACCGTCAATTCATTATAGGTGTTGGATTTTGGGTTTCACTTAGCACGTGGTGAAACAAAACTAAGATCATTAACACAGAGTCCTTTTAGTGTGATATTTTTGTTGTTTTGATTTTATTTGTGTAAAAGAAAAAGGAATAAAACTAAACACAAAATAAAATATTTTTGATTATTTTGATTTTTCTGAAAAATAATGAAAACAGAAAAGAAAATATTTTTGGATTTTATGTATTTTCTAAAAAGAAATAAAAACAGAAAAGAAAAATATTTTTGGATTTTATGAAAAGAAATGAAAAAATAAAATGAATTAAGAAAAGAAATACATCGTGTACAAAAATTATAGAACCGAAACTTCACCTTTGGAGAGATGAAGAGAAACAGACCAAGCGTTCGGTTCATTTCGGTTCCCGAAAAATACGGAACCGAAATAGACCGAGCGTTCGCTCTATTTCGCTTGCCCAATTTTAATGAGGCGAAAAGGGTTTCGTACTGATTCAGCTTCCATCATTCCTAAGCTTTTAAGTATTTTATTGAAGCTTGCTTTTGGTAAGGCTTTAGTGAAAATGTCAGCTAATTGGTCAGCGGATCGAACAAAGTGAATCTCCATGTTACCGTCTTGAACATGATCCTTGATGAAGTGGTATCTTAGTGCTATATGTTTCATTTTGGAGTGTTGCACTGGGTTGTGACATATCCTAATAGCGCTTTCTGAGTCACAATAGAGGGGGGTCTTCTTCATGTTTAGGCCATAGACTCTAAGTTGGCTTTGTATCCATATGACCTGTGAAGTGCAAGATGCTGCAGCAAGATATTTAGCTTCGGCCGTAGAAAGAAACATGCATGTTTGCTTCTTGGATTGCCAGCTAACAAGTTTTCCATCAAGGAATTGACACCTGCCAGTTGTGCTCTTTCGGTCTAACCCACATCCTCCAAGATCAACATCAGAGAATGCTTGATCAAAGAAGCCAAATTTCGCCGGGTACCAAAGACCGAGAGATGAGGTTCGCTTCCAATATCTGAAGATATTTTTCACAGCCACCATATGAGGTTCGTGTGGATTATCCTGGAACCTGGTACAATAGCAGACAGAAAACATAATATCTGGTCTACTAGCAGTTTGATACAATAGATACCCTATCATTTGACGATAAACTGTCATATCAGCAGCTGGTTTCTCTAGAGATGATGTCAGCTTCGTTCCAAATGCTATTAGAACCTTTACTTTAGAGTCTCCTATCATACCGAACTTAGCCAGTAGAGTCTTCATGTACGCCTCCTGATTAATGAAGATGCCTTCGGGTCCCTGTCTTATGTTCAGTACAAGAAAAAAGTTAATTGGACCCATTGAGCTCATCTGAAACTTAGTCTCCATCAACTTCTGAAATTCAGCTGTTAAGCTAGGATTCGTAGAACCGAAGATGATGTCATCGACGTAAATTTGGACAATCATTAGGTGTTCACCCTCTTTTTTGTGAAAGAAGGTTGGGTCAACTGAACCTTGTTTAAATTTAGAAATTTTTAGAAAATGAGTTAGTGTTTCATACCAGGCTCTCGGGGCTTGCTTTAGACCATAAACTGCCTTGTCCAGAATGTAGCAATGATTGGGAAACTTCTCGTTCACAAATCCAGGTGGTTGCTCAACGTACATGGTCTCTTCTCGTTCTCCATTAAAGAACGCACACTTTACGTCCATCTGAAAGACTTTGAAATTCTTGTGAGCAGCGTATGCCAGAAAGAGCCGAACTGATTCTAACCTTGCTACAGGAGCGAAGTTTTCTTCAAAGTCTATCCCTTCTTCTTGAAAATATCCCTTAACTACTAGCCTTGCATTGTTGCGTATCACGTTTCCTTCTTTATCCATCCTGCTCCGGAATACCCATTTCAAACTAACCATAGATGCATCCTTTGGTGTGGGAATCAATCTCCAGACTCGGTTTCGCTCGAACTCATTTAGCTCGTCTTGCATTGCATGTACCCAGTCAAAATGATCAAGTGCATAATTGACTATTTTTGGCTTAATCTTGGAAACAAATGAATCAAACATACAAAATTCTACTTGAGAGATTAAAGTTATTTGCTTCGCTTTCAGTTGAGAGCGTGTGAGAACCCCCTCAGATGATTTGCCAATTACTTGAGTTTTTGGATGATCGTGTGTCCATTTTATGAGTGGAGGGTAATTTGGATCATAAGTAAGATCCAATTCAACATTTATCTCTTCTTTAAATTCTGATTGAGTATCTTCATCATTTATATTATAGTTCTCCCCCTAGAATGACGAAACAATTTCAACATCCCGTTCAGAATTCTCCCCCTCGATTGGACTTGCATGGTTCTTTGTTAGAGATGGGTTCCCCCTGGAATGGCAAATCAGGTTGTTTCGGTGTAGATGACATCTCCCCCTCGAATGTGGTGCGGTCATTTGTGGGTTCGATTGGACCTTGAGGTTCGCTTGGACCTTGAGATTCACTTGTACCTTGAGGTATGCGAGAATCATGAGATTCACTTTCCATAGCTTTTGCAGCTTCGTTGACTATCTTCTTTAGATTTTCGACCTTATTATCAGTTGCTTTTGCTTCAGAGAGAATGTATTTCTCCGGTTCATCAAAGTGCAATATGTACTCTTCAAACATATTTGATATAGGAGCTATAACGTGACCTGTTTGTGGAAATATTTCCTCCATTGGACTTTAGCTTAATTGAAGTTTCTTTACGTAATTGTCAAAATGTGAAATAGTAGGTTTCTTCGATCTTTTATTCAGAACCCTAAATGCCTTGGAGGTAAGAGAATAGCCAAGAAAGATCCCTTCGTCTGCCTTCACATCAAACTTGCTTCGGTTCTCTTAAGAATTAAAGATAAAACACAAGGAACCGAAAACATGAAAGGCCTGCAATTATTTAGAATTTCATAAGGTATGATGGAAAATCGCTTATTGAGGAAGGTTCAATTCTGGGTATAGCAGGCAGCTGCAATTGCATCAGCCCAGAAGTACAGAGGCAGAGAAATGAAGTTGAGCATAGTTCGGGCCACTTCACACAACGAATGGTTTCGCCTTTCAACTACACCATTTTTTTGTGGAGTATAAGGAGCAGAGAAGTTGTGAGAAACTCCCTTTTCAGTAAGAAATTCTTCAAACTCTTGGTTTTTGAATTCCAACCCATTGTCACTTCGGACATTTCTAACCACCTTTCGCATTTGATGCTCCACTTGCTTAATAAATTTCTTTAGCTTTGGAGTCACCTCTGATTTCTGTTTAAGAAAGAAAACCCAGTTGAAACGTGAAAAATCATCAACTATTAGAAGAATGTACTTACTACAACCGATACTTTCTATGGCCGATGGACCGCATTGATCGATATGTAGAAGCTCAAGAGGTTCGATGATCTTCGTGTTAACTCGTGTGCGATGACTCTTCCAGCTTTGCTTTCCCATTTTGCATGCGGCACACAAATGTTCCTTATCGAACTTTAGAAGTGGCAGTCCTCGGACATGATCACCAAGAACTAGCTTGTTGATGTCTTTGAAGTTAAGATGCAAAAGTCGACGATGCCACAGCCAGCTTTCATCAGAATGAGATTTCGTTAAAAGACATACAACAGGCTTCCCTCGTATCGGATTTAGATTTAATGGATACATTTTGCCTTTGCGCTGGGACTTCAACAGATTTGTCTTTGTTTTCTTTTCAATGATCTCGGATCCTTCATCATCAAATGAGACATTCAATCCAGTCCCCACAACCAATTGTGATACACTTATTAGATTGTGTTGCAATACTTCCATGTATGCCACCTTTCTAATCGAAAAATCCCCGTTTGTGATCATGTCATAGCCTTTTATTGTGCCATATGAGTTGTTACCATATTTGACACATCCACCATCTTTTAGAGCCCGAAACTTCCTCAGCTCTTCCCTTCTCCCTGTCATGTGACTTGAGCAGCCACCATCGATATACCTAGTGTTCTAAAAGGCGCGCCATGGCGTGAGGCATGGCTTCGTCGTTACGAAAAGCTTCATAACATTACTGTTAGGCATGGCGCGTGGCAAGGCGTGATATGGCGCGCCATGGTGCATTATGGCGAGTTATGGCGCATGTTTTTTTGTTTGAGACACAGTTTTTTGCTCTTTGTTATGTCTTTTAAAATCAGAGATACAAGTATTGTGGTTTTTGTTAACTTTTTGTTATTAGTTATTGATCTAACACTTCTAAAAAGTAGTTATATTTAATATAAATTTATATTTATATGGTAATATAATTTTAAATTAATACAAAATTGCCGCCTTACATCACGCCTTGAAAAACGCCATGGCTCGTTAAGCTTGAGGCTTGGCCTTGCCGCCACGCCACGCCTCACGCCATTTAGAACCTTGGATATACCATTCGTCGTCGAACTGCTTGACACTGATAACCTGCAAAGATCAAATGGATTTAGGACCCAAAGTTGCTTGGGTCCACATGAGCCTTTTACAAAATATGGAATAGCAATTGGAAGATCAACCATATAAGTTTTTTTTTTTATCAAAATGGTTTCGTCTTTCCTTTTGATGGTAAAAACGTTAATTTTGTTATATTTTGGTTTGTTTAAATCTGGTTGAGGATTTTTATTTTGATTCTTAAAAAACTTGTTTTCGTGTTTCCTAAGGTTAGCAGACGCCTTCTTTGTTAGCTTTTCGTCTTCTGAGACGAGCTTTCCTTTTCCCTTGACATCCTTGTTAGGATTTTGCTTTGGTAGAGAAAGAGGAGGATGCGATTTAGGACCAAAGCTGCTCTTTCGGTTCTTGTCACTGCTCATTTTGGGACTAAAACTCTTTCTTTGATTTGTTTGACTGCAAGACTGGCAGTGAGTGCATGGACCAGAGTTATCCTTTGATCTTGCTTTCTCCTTGAGATTTGACGCCTTTTCTGTGCGAACATAATTAGAGTTTTGGGATTACCAACACTGCTTCCTTTCATTGATATTCTTTTGATATCTCCTATTTCGCTTGCGTTTTTGTTTGGCAAGTTCTTTTAAGACTTGTGAATGTTTACTCTCGGCTTCGGTTTCTCATGATGAGTTTCACTCTTCAATGAAGAGGTTTCGCTTGCCATCTTCGCAGGTTCATTTGGAGTTTCTTTGGTGCCACTTCTACTTGGTACATCAAAGCTTGTAGGCTTATTGAGTGGTTCTGCCACGTATCTTCCTTTAACCTCCATGAGTTTCTCTATGATAAACCGACAGTCTCATTTGCATTGTGTGACCCCCAATTTTTTTTTTTTTTTTGCAAAAAATTTTAAACTTTTAAAACCCATCTTAAATTAAATTAAAACAACTGAAATAGTCATAACATAATCCATTAACTTAATAACCATATAAAATAAGTGCGGAAGTAATAATAATAATAAGGTCCCAACAAAATAACTAGTAGCGATGTCCCGATGCTCCATGTCAAGCCTTAGCCTCTTTAATCTTAACACCTGAAAAGTTATAAGGGAAAAACGTAAGCACGAAGCTTAGTGAATTCAAACACAGACATTGTACTAACATTCATATTTACTAGCCCTAATCCATTTTCCAATTATAATGATAAAGACAAAGAACGAATCAATGTCTATATTACGAGAAGGACTTGTAGGTTTGAACCGCACCGGGAAGATCCCGTATCATTTGGCCCTAATCACCGCACCTCACGAAGAGTATTACGTTGGTGATCTTACCTACCCACCGCACCGGTAAATCCATATCCTTTGGTGGTGTCCCCATATCAATAATTAGTTACATACAGTGCACATGTACGAATTAAAACAATACTTATATAGTATAAATTCAAATAATCACACACGAGCTAACTAGCAAACACAATCATCAATACAAAGGTGTGAGAGAACTCACCTTGAGTGAGTATTAAGGATGGCTAACAATCAAATAATGCTACCAAGCTTGAGCAAACTTCAAAACCTCGCCTAAGAAGGACTAAAGGTTAGAAACGAGAAGTAATGAAGCTATGAGTTGAGAAAAGAGTAATCACAGCAAGGTCTCTAAAACAGACCTGCTGTTCAAAATGGATTTACTCCAAAATCTAAAACAAAAACATAGCTTTAACTAAATTTTATAGGAAACTATGATTGCTCTGGATTCCACAACTATAAAGAACTCATTCTAACTCCAAAAGATGAATTAAATATGAATTTTACAAAATGGTGTATCACTTCTGTCTCCAACAATACAGTCAAGTGATGTTGGCCAATTCTACCCAACTTGTGAGTAGAATTAGTCAAAAAGAAAATTAAGAGAAGTAAAGGACATACAAGCGAAAGTCTCAGAGTTGGAATTGAATTAAAAACATCTCTCAAACTCCAAATATAAAATTCACATTGTGGACAATCACAGCACTAGCAAAAGCTGGTGACTGCCCACTGACCTGGAGTGTGGATCCATTCTAACCAATTTATAATTGGAAATAACACCCCATATTCTCCAGATCTTAAATTCATAATATAAGGAACATATAGAAACTTGGAATCACTCTGGATCCTTTTCCAAGCTTTAGAAATGATGAAAACAAAATGACATATCAGAACAGACCCGGATCAGACCTAACAGCAAAGATGTCATTCTTTCACATAGATAAAGCCCTTATCAGTGAGGTTGGCCTTCTTAAGAAAGTTATCCAACTCAATTTGTGAACTTTTGGAACTGGTTTGGGGTCCGTTTGAGTTCTAGAGCTCCAGATATGATTTTTACAAAATGACTACAGATCTGATGGAAAACAGAATCGTAGCCACCCGTGATTCCTTTTTGGCTTATCCATCCTTCTCCTTTTGAAACACATTTTAAGATGTGTTCATCATCCCAATTCAGTCCCCATGATAATGGTGGTACTAAAAAGGGTTAGGGATCATTAGGATTTCATTTAGCCTCAAGGATGTAATAATAATCAACATGAAAATAAACATAAGCACATAAAATCATCATTCTCCCTTTTAGGGTTTCCATGATCTTTTGCCACATGTAATCCCCTAGATCCATCATCCACCATATATGGGGTGAAGATAGGATCTTGAGATGATGTATAACATACAATTACAAATAAAATAAGAAGGAGAAGAGGTGAAGATGAAATCATAAAACTAGAACAATGTTATGAATCAAGTTGTAAGAAAGGATAAGGAGGTTCATACCAATACGAATCAAGGCTGGAAATGAACAAGAATTAAGCTCCAAACAGCCCCTTGGCTGCTCTTGATCCCAAAGAGAGAGAGAGGGACGATTTTTGAGAGAGAGGGAGGGTTTAGAGTGTTTTCCTTGTGTGTGTTCCAAATGATTCAATTTACACATTAAGTACTATTAACTAGATGGACATTGCAAATAGGCTCATAGCCCATGGACTTCAAAAAGGAGTTTACAAGATGATCAAAAGAGTCCAATAACATAAGAAATCAGACATTGGTTAAATAAATTAACCCAAGGTTACAAGGATAATTAAATTAAAATAACCAAACGTACCGAGAAAACCCGGGGCGTTACAACTCTCCCCCACTAAGAACGGACTTCGTCCTCGAAGTCAACACCTAGTAACAGATCCGGATAATGAGTCCGCATCTCGCATTCTGGTTCCCAAGTCCATTCCGAACCCTTCCTATGTTGCCATTGCACCTTAACCAGGTTTATAGTCTTGTTGCGGAGAGCTTTCGTCTTTCGTTCTAAAATAGCGATTGGTTTCTCAACATAATTGAGACGCTCGTCAATTTGTATGTCCTCCAGTGGTATCACAGCGGTCTCATCAACAACGCATTTTCGTAACTGAGACACATGGAACGTATTATGAATTAGACTAAGCTCGTCAGGAAGCTCTAAACGGTAAGCCACCTTCCCCACACGAGCTATGACCTTGTAGGGTCCAATGAATCGGGGTCCGAGCTTTCCCCGCTTCCGAAATCGAATCACACCTTTCCAGGGGGAAACTTTAAGCAACACATAATCTCCCACCTGGAACTCAAGATTGGAGCGTCTTTTGTCGGCATAACTTTTCTGACGACTGCTCGCTGTGACCAAATGATCCCGAATCACTTGGATTTTCTCCGTAGTCTGTAGCACGATATCGGTACTCCCAAGTACCCTCTGCCCAACCTCGCCCCAACAAACGGGCGTCCTGCACTTCCTCCCGTACAAGGCTTCATACGGAGGCATTTTAATGCTCGAGTGATAGCTGTTGTTATAAGAAAACTCAGCTAGATGTAGATGGTCATCCCAACTACCCCCAAAATCAATCGCACACGCCCTAAGCATGTCCTCCAAGGTCTGAATCGTCCGCTCACTCTGCCCGTCTGTCTGCGGATGGAAGGCGGTACTAAAATGTAATCGTGTGCCCAATTCCTCTTGAAACTTCCTCCAGAACCGAGAGGTAAATCGGGTGTCTCGATCGGAGATGATAGAAACGGGCACCCCATGTAATGAGACAATCTCCCGAACAAAGATCTCGGCTAATTTCTCCGCCGATGAGCTCTCCTTTATAGCCAGAAAGTGAGCACTCTTAGTCAAACGATCAACAATCACCCATATCGTATCTGATCCTCGGGCAGTTCTAGGAAGTTTTGTAATGAAGTCCATGGTTAGATGCTCCCATTTCCATTTAGGAATCTCTAATGGTTGCAACTTCCCATGCAGTTTCTGGTGTTCCGCCTTGACCTTCCGACAGGTCATACATTCTTCCACAAATCGAGCCACATCATTCTTCATTCCATGCCACCAGTAAGCCTCATGAAGGTCCCGATACATTTTAGTAGCACCAGGATGGATAGAAAATTTTGACTTATGAGACTCATCCATTAGGGTTTTCCGATTTCCCCCGGTATATGGGACCCAAACCCTACCGTAGCGAGTCAGCAAACCCCACCCGTCTCGTTCCATCTTAGGCAACTCTTTCCCAATCTTCTCACGCCTGATGTTTTCCTCCAGTATTGCCGTCTTTTGGGCGTCCCGGATTAGATCTAACAAAGACGACACCATCGTGATCCGGAGACACTTAGCTCGAATCGGTTCGGCAGATTGTTTACGACTGAGAGCATCAGCTACCACATTAGCTTTACCGGGGTGGTAGTGAATTTCACAATCATAATCTTTTACCACATCCAACCCTCAGATCTGCCTCATATTCAAATCCCGCTGCTCGAACAAATATTTTAGACTCTTATGGTCAGTGTATATGATAAACTTCACTCCATAGAGATAGTGTCTCCAAATCTTAAGAGCGAAAACAACAGCCCCAAGCTCCAAATCATGAGTGGGGTAGTTTCGTTCGTGGGGTTTCAGCTGTCGGGAGGCATAGGCTATCACCCTATCTCGTTGCATTAACACGGCACCAAGACCTTGAAGCGATGCATCACAGTAAACCACCATATCCTCAACCCCATCAGGTAAGGCCAAAATCGGAGCTTCACACAATCGTTTCCTTAACTCATCAAACGCCAGTTGCTGCTCCGGGCCCCAAACGAATTTCATTGATTTCTTGGTCAATCGGGTGAGTGGTAAGGTGATTTTAGAGAAATTTTCAATGAACCTCCGGTAATAACCGGCTAAACCCAAGAAACTGCGAATTTCAGAAGGTGTTTTTGGAATCTTCCATTGTTTAACCGCATTAACCTTGGCTTGATCGACCTTAATACCGTTTTCTCAATGTCAGAGAGTGAGTACGGAATGCTGTTTTCTCAATGTCTTCTTCACGAACCCGCATCTGATGGTAACCGTAACGTAAATCAATCTTGGAAAACCAAGATGCTCCCTGAAGCTGATCGAAAAGATCGTCAATACGTGCCAACGGGTACCTATTCTTTATCGTGCGCTTGTTTAGCTCCCTATAATCAATACACATTCGCTGGGATCCATCTTTCTTCTTCACAAAGAGAATAGGAGCACCCCAAGGCGAGCAGCTTAGCCGTATAAACCCTTTATCACTTAGTTCTTGAAGTTGATCTTGGAGCTCTTTCATTTCAGGTGGTGCCAAGCGGTAAGGAGATTTCACTACCGGAGTCGCACCTGGCACCAAATCAATGTGAAACTCCACTTGCTGAATAGGTGGAAAGCCAGGGAGTTCCTCCGGAAAGACATCGCTGAAGTCGGAAACGATAGGAACGTCGTCTAGTGCTATAGCAGAAGAGCAAGAAGCCATAGCCAGGCGGGGAATGTCCCCCTGAATAATAAGTTCTCCACCTCTAGGGTTTCGAACACGAACTTGCTTCTTACGACAGTGGATTTCCGCATCAAACGCATCAAGCCAATCCATGCCTACGATAACGCAGAGCTCTCGCATCGCAATAAGGATAAGATCAATGGGGAATTCAACTCCAGAAAACTCGAGAGTGTAACCTCGATAAACATCGGTGACATAAATAGTGCGGTTGTCGACAACATCGACAACCATTGGGTGAGCCAATTTTCCGATACTACGCCCCAAACGATTAATAAACGTGTGAGATACAAAAGAATGGGTAGCACCGCTATCAAACATAACAACATCGGGCTTGGAATCTAGCAAATA
Organism: Lactuca sativa; assembly: GCF_002870075.4. Classification (NCBI taxonomy): domain Eukaryota; kingdom Viridiplantae; phylum Streptophyta; class Magnoliopsida; order Asterales; family Asteraceae; genus Lactuca; species Lactuca sativa. Next base: position 2,033,585 of record NC_056626.2, on the reverse strand, counting down.
AGTGTCTGCCATTGTCGTTGTAATCACCGGCTCCTCAACAGTCATCTGGTGAGCACGACCTCGTGTCACCATAGTGGTTCCCTTAGAGGATGATGCAATTGCAGGATTTGTACCCCTGTCTCCTTTACCAGTCTTCAACTTCGGGCATTCAGGCTTCTTGTGTCCCGTCTCGTTGCAGTGATAGCAGACGGGAACTGCAGAAGTAATATAAGGTACTGCACTCGCAGGGGGATCCCTACAATTCTTCCAATGATGCCCTGGCTTTTTGCAGTTGTAGCATATCAACATATTTTTCTCGCCCTGAAGACGTCCTATACTCATACCTTGACTTACTACCCTGCTTTTGTGTTTTCTGGGCATCTCTGGATGTCTTGGAAGAGGTGTCATTGGCCTTCCTCTTGGATTGGGTCTGCAACTCGATTTCCCTCCTCCTCGCTACATTCATGATCGCAGATAAAGTCGAGAACTCCTGCATGCTAACGAATTCCCGAATCTCGATACGTAGGATGGCCGTGTACTGGCTGACTAACCAGACCGCGTTCCCAACAAACGAGGGGCAAAAAGATAGCATCTCCAAGAACTTGGCGTTCAGGTCACTAACGGATTCAGTAGTCTGCTGTAAGGCCATGAACTCTTGCTGCATCCGCTGCTGTTCCACCTTAGGCACATATTGTGCCTCGAACCTCTCCACAAATTGGGCCCAAGACATGGCCCTCACTTCTTCCTCGTTTAATAGAGCGGTGATGGTGTTCCACCATGTCTTTCCCCTTTTTCGCAGCTGATTCATGGCGATCACAACTTTGTACTGGTTCGGACACCCAACAGTCATGAAGGCGCCCTCAACATCTGACACCCAATGCTTAGCAGCAACTGGGTCGGATTCACCATTCCAAAGAGGAGGGCTACACTTGTTGAACTTCTCGAAGTAGTATGCCGAATCCCGAACGGGCGGAGCCGATAACGCTCCCCCGGGAATAGCTGCGAGGCGCTCATCCAGAAGAGCTTTGACCTGGTTGATTATGTCATTGGTCACGCCCGGGATTAATTCATTGAAAGCGTTATTGAATTCCTCAGCGACAATATTCCTAACTTGCTCCATTTGGAGCTGATTAAGGCGAGCAGGCGGAGCCATCGGTATCCGTAGAAGGAGGAAAATATTTAGAAATAATTCAGCCTAGATATTTCTAGGAAGACGAAACACTCAGCTTGCCGAAAATTTCTCAACCTTGCCCCGACCCGAAACCGGCACCGATGTTTCAAATAGTAGGGGCCCTTCTACTATCTTCCACACAAGTTCCAATTTCGCAATCGCGTCTAGTTTCAAAATTTCCAGCTCGCTCTAGCCGTTAATTTTACATCTCTCTCACATGTTAACATTAAATAAGTGTGTAATCTAGCATTTTAAGACTAGTAGAATCCAATTCATAGTCAGCAATTTAACATAAACATTTAACATAAGAAATAAGGCTTACTTGGCTGGCCGACTGGCACACCGCGACATCTTTCACTACTAGTCTTCAGAAAATTTGAAAAATCTTTTAAAAAGAGAATAAACTATTATAGAGCCTCAAATTTGAGTCTAGAACATCCACAAGAATGCCTAGTTCCCTCAAACTGTGGCTTTGATACCAACTTGTGACCCCCAATTTTTTTTTTTTTTTTGCAAAAATTTTAAACTTTTAAAACCCATCTTAAATTAAATTAAAACAACTGAAATAGTCATAACATAATCCATCAACTTAATAACCATATAAAATAAGTGCGGAAGTAATAATAATAATAAGGTCCCAACAAAATAACTAGTAGCGATGTCCCGATGCTCCATGTCAAGCCTTAGCCTCTTTAATCTTAACACCTGAAAAGTTATAAGGGAAAAACGTAAGCACGAAGCTTAGTGAATTCAAACACAGACATTGTACTAACATTCATATTTACTAGCCCTAATCCATTTTCCAATTATAATGATAAAGACAAAGAACGAATCAATGTCTATATTACGAGAAGGACTTGTAGGTTTGAACCGCACCGGGAAGATCCCGTATCATTTGGCCCTAATCACCGCACCTCACGAAGAGTATTACGTTGGTGATCTTACCTACCCACCGCACCGGTAAATCCGTATCCTTTGGTGGTGTCCCCATATCAATAATTAGTTACATACAGTGCACATGTACGAATTAAAACAATATTTATATAGTATAAATTCAAATAATCACACACGAGCTAACTAGCAAACACAATCATCAATACAAAGGTGTGAGAGAACTCACCTTGAGTGAGTATTAAGGATGGCTAACAATCAAATAATGCTACCAAGCTTGAGCAAACTTCAAAACCTCGCCTAAGAAGGACTAAAGGTTAGAAACGAGAAGTAATGAAGCTATGAGTTGAGAAAAGAGTAATCACAGCAAGGTCTCTAAAACAGACCTGCTGTTCAAAATGGATTTACTCCAAAATCTAAAACAAAAACATAGCTTTAACTAAATTTTATAGGAAACTATGATTGCTCTGGATTCCACAACTATAAAGAACTCATTCTAACTCCAAAAGATGAATTAAATATGAATTTTACAAAATGGTGTATCACTTCTGTCTCCAACAATACAGTCAAGTGATGTTGGCCAATTCTACCCAACTTGTGAGTAGAATTAGTCAAAAAGAAAATTAAGAGAAGTAAAGGACATACAAGCGAAAGTCTCAGAGTTGGAATTGAATGAAAAACATCTCTCAAACTCCAAATATAAAATTCACATTGTGGACAATCACAGCACTAGCAAAAGCTGGTGACTGCCCACTGACCTGGAGTGTGGATCCATTCTAACCAATTTATAATTGGAAATAACACCCCATATTCTCCAGATCTTAAATTCATAATATAAGGAACATATAGAAACTTGGAATCACTCTGGATCCTTTTCCAAGCCTTAGAAATGATGAAAACAAAATGACATATCAGAACAGACCCGGATCAGACCTAACAGCAAAGATGTCATTCTTTCACATAGATAAAGCCCTTATCAGTGAGGTTGGCCTTCTTAAGAAAGTTATCCAACTCAATTTGTGAACTTTTGGAACTGGTTTGGGGTCCGTTTGAGTTCTAGAGCTCCAGATATGATTTTTACAAAATGACTACAGATCTGATGGAAAACAGAATCGTAGCCACCCGTGATTCCTTTTTGGCTTATCCATCCTTCTCCTTTTGAAACACATTTTAAGATGTGTTCATCATCCCAATTCAGTCCCCATGATAATGGTGGTACTAAAAAGGGTTAGGGATCATTAGGATTTCATTTAGCCTCAAGGATGTAATAATAATCAACATGAAAATAAACATAAGCACATAAAATCATCATTCTCCCTTTTAGGGTTTCCATGATCTTTTGCCACATGTAATCCCCTAGATCCATCATCCACCATATATGGGGTGAAGATAGGATCTTGAGATGATGTATAACATACAATTACAAATAAAATAAGAAGGAGAAGAGGTGAAGATGAAATCATAAAACTAGAACAATGTTATGAATCAAGTTGTAAGAAAGGATAAGGAGGTTCATACCAATACGAATCAAGGCTGGAAATGAACAAGAATTAAGCTCCAAACAGCCCCTTGGCTGCTCTTGATCCCAAAGAGAGAGAGAGGGACGATTTTTGAGAGAGAGGGAGGGTTTAGAGTGTTTTCCTTGTGTGTGTTCCAAATGATTCAATTTACACATTAAGTACTATTAACTAGATGGACATTGCAAATAGGCCCATAGCCCCTGGACTTCAAAAAGGAGTTTACAAGATGATCAAAAGAGTCCAATAACATAAGAAATCAGACATTGGTTAAATAAATTAACCCAAGGTTACAAGGATAATTAAATTAAAATAACCAAACGTACCGAGAAAACCCGGGGCGTTACACATTGTCAATTGGGGCGGACCAGAAATGATCATCAAAGCCACCAACATTGTCTTCATTTACTAACGTTGTAAGTTCGGCTGTTTGTTCCTGAGTGACTCCTGTTGTGGTGTCTACCTGATTTGGTACGGTTTATATCTTGTGATACACCACATCGTTTTGTTTCAGAACTTTGGATTTATCTTGTGACATTCGAGCGAACTCGACTGAATTTTTAGATATAAGACCTTTGGTAGGTCTGGTTTCACTTTTGACAAATTCTGAACGGTCAACTTCATCCTCTACAGATATTTCACTCATATTGATGTCCTCGTCGAATTTAGAAGTGTTTTCCACATTTATCTTGTTTTCCGAACTTAACTTGGCATTCAATGAGTCAAATTTCTGCATGGTTTCGGTCTTGATTTTCAATTTATCATTTTCTTCCTAGAGATTTTTAAGCATGTCCTTATGGTCTTTGGACTTAATAAGAGACTCGATTTTGTCCAGACCGATCTTGTAGGCGTAGAAATTTCATCTGAAGAACAATAGATTCACGGTTATAACCATCAATGTTGACTTTGTCCTCCTTTAATTCCAGGAAGGGAAAAATCATTTTATGAATCTTTTTACTGATCTTACAATCTAAATGCAACTAAATGATATTAGTATATAAATGTTTAGCAATCAAGCAAAAAAAATAATTTGTTTCAAAAGCTTCAAATTATCACGTTGCAAGTAAATAACTTCATCTTTTGTCCTAAATAACTCTGTTTCCTTCGTCTCTATCCACATTTTTCTCTCCTCACTCTAGGAAGACACCATGTTGAGTTGATCAGTTAGGTTAGAATTTGCTAGGCGATTCTGTTTTAGACTACCACTTAAACTAGAAAACTTAAATTTTAAATCGTTTAATTCCTTTTCATAGTTTGTGACAGGTATTTTTAGTGATTCGAGAATTGATTGTACCTTCTTTATCAACTGATCGCATTCGTTGATCTGCTCTCCCATTGGTTTGGCAGCGAAGCACCTATATTCTCTTTCCTTCGCTTCCTCACTTTTGCCCTCAGTTGTAGAGCCTCTCAATCTTGACACTCCAGCAGTCACCATTAAACATCTTCCAGCAAACTAAGAGTTTCCTTCCTTCGCCACAAAAGCCTTGCCATGTGTGGGCTTGCAAACTTCTTCATCTTCGGAGTCTGTAGAACAGACTTCTACCCCTCCAAACTCATCATCAACAATGTTTTCCTGCACAATTAAAGCATTCATTGTGTTGTTAGTAGACTTTTTCTTCTTGATCTCTTCCAGCTTACGCAAGTAGTAAGCTTCATCATCTTCGTCCACATTCTTTTCTGACTGCTTCCTCAAAACGCAATCTTTAGCAAAATGATTTTTGCCCCGAAAAAAGTGACAATCGTATCCTGAGTCACCCACTAGCTTGCTCTCCTTCTTCGCTGTTTCTTGTTGAGGAGCAATTTTAGTCTCCTCTTTCACCTTTTCTGAACTGTATCTCCCTTGCCAGTTTTGGTTCTTAGAGGTAGGGAAATTTTTGCGAGCGAACTTCTTGGGGTTAGAGACTTGCAATTCATATTCTTCGTTTGTTAGATCACATTCAGAAAGATCCAACTCTTCTTCTTCTTCAACCATGCTCTTGCCCTTTGAGAGAAGAGCCAATGATCCCATACTATAAACAACATTCGATTCCTTGGTCACAATGCTTTCGTTTGATTTGAGTATTCCTACAAGCTTCGCCAACGAATAGGCTTTGAACTGTTCACGAGCTTTTACAGTCGAAACCACCACCATCCATTCGGGTCTCAGGCCATTCATAAAAGTGTCCTTCTGCTCAATTACCTCTCTGCCAATTCCATGTTTGATCATCTTGCTGAGGAGATGATTGAATCGATCAAACGTCTGAATGACTTTCTCTTCCGGCTTCTGCTTGAAGTCACCGAACTCAGAGAGTAATAGAGTTTGTATCGAGTGCTCTAAATCTTCATTTGTGGAATATAGCTCCTTAAGCCTATCCCAGATCTGCTTTGCTGTTGTGCATGTATTGACTAGACGAAACGTATCATATTGTAGGGCTAATCTGATCATCCTCATGGCTTCGATGTTTCTCATTAGTTTGTCCTTCTCGTCTTGTGGAACCTTTTCTACGTCAATCATAAGTTGATTGTATTCCTTTTGCATCTTGATAATTTTGCTCGTTCCAGAATGAGCAAACGGACCCATAGTGATCGCTTCCCAAATTAGATACCCATTTTCCTCTGAACCAAGAACATAGTCCTCGAAGTGATGTGTCCAGACTTCATAATCATGAGTGTATAAAATTGGGATTCTTGTGGTAGATCCAATATTGTTGGATATGTTGATGAGGTTTGATTGAGAGTCGTCGTGTGACATGATGATTCGGTTTGATAACCTGCCAAGAATCAGACTAGTAAACAAGTTAGGGTAAAATCGAGATCTAAGAGCAACGTCAATATCACGATGACGGCTCCAGCAAAAACGATGATAGCAGAAACCTAAAACTTTCTTCAACAGAAGAGATGCGTATGGATTACACAGTCTCCCGCTCTAATACCAATTGATGAGTTGAAAACCTCTTTTAAGATCGTTTAGATTCTTAACAAGTGAAACAGAAAGTAAACAAAGAATGAACATACGATGAATCAAACAAATGTTGAATGATTAAAACTGCAACACCTTAGATGAGCTCGACAAAGAAATTCTACTGTAGAGGTGTGCTAGGGTTATAATACAATAAAAAGATAATAATTCTTTAAAAGCGTACAAAAAACGATGCATGCATGCACCATAAATACTAAACCCTAATATCATAAACATGGATGGACAGGCCCATATCGAGACAACATTGGACTAACTAATGAAGCCCAATGGCGCAACCTCCTAGACTCAACACACGCACAATAGGCATATAAGGCATCCTTCCTAGATCCTTAGCCCTAATCTAGCATGCATTTCACATATTCCCAATTCATATCATAACATAACATAACAAAACATGTATGGGTATCTTGGGGAAAACTTACTTGAGATCGGCCAATTGCACGCATCACACACCTTCTTCTTTTCAAAGTTCGTTTTCTCTTTTCAAAATTCTTTTTATAAAAAGTGATTTTCCTTTGAAAATTTTCATACCAAGTCCTCAGTTTGAGTCCAGACACACCCGAGAGTACGCCCGAATCCCTCAAACTAAGGCTCTAATCCCAACTTGTAACATCCCAAAATTTAAGACCAAAAATTTTGTTTTCAAATACGTTGTTATGAAAACCAACAATATAAAAACATCCCATGTCAAAACCAAAGTGTTAGTAATCAAAAAATCTTATCATGAAACAATATCAGAGTGTAATCCCACAGATCTCAAGTGCGGAAAACATAGTGTGATGCGCTGCGATCGAGCCGACTCCATTTCTTTGAAAACGAAGTAACTGAAACCAAACCTGAAAACCGTAAGCACGAAGCTTAGCAAGTTCCCTCATCATACCACATACCATATACACATAATGCCATTGCCTCGGAATCTTTCAACCGGTATCTGACTGGCTTAACTATAAGTTGGACTCCCCTTCGGTATCTTTCAACCGGTAACCAGGAGCTGGCCTCCCCTTCGGTATCTTTCAACCGGTAACCGGGAGCTGGCTTCCGCTTCGGTATCTTTCAACTAGTATCCGGGGACTATTTCACCCCTAAGATATCATATAATATCCTAGCATAAAGACATAAATCACATACTGCCAAGTATATATGGGAGATGGCCTCCCCTTCGGTATCTTTCAACCGGTAACTGGGGACTATTTCACCCTTACCACTACCACATAGTAACATATCATACTAAAATATAAACATAACGGATAGTGACATACCACAAAATTATCACAAAGAGAATCATCTAACAAACAACTCCTACTAGTGGGCCAACATTATGGCCTTAGACCCACTTTTACTAGAAGGTAACTCACTTCGCACTGCTGAAGTCCTGCGGACAAAACTCTAGCTGTTGGATGCCAAATTCCCGAACCGTTAATATCAAAATAACACCCAATTAATAATTGGGTTTCAACACATAACCATACGTCCATGCTTGGGGTAAAAGACTACTTTACACCCGTCTTAGCTTGGTTCAAGCTCAAGGCCCAATCAAAAAGCCCAAAAGTCAAACTATGAACCAAAGCCCAACATATGGCCCAATTTTCCAAATTAGGCCCAAACCTCTACATGGTATTACCCTAAGGCCCAACCATTTAGTCCGGTCCAAACATTTGGCATTCCGATGGTCCACACTCTCATTATCCTCAAGGCCCAATTATGGCCCATCTATGGCCTAATTTTCCAAATTGTGCCAAAACCCCTTACATGGACCTTACCCTAAAGCCCATCCATAAATTCTTAGTCCATATGATTGTTCTTGGATGGCCCATCAATAGCCCAATCGCCAAAGCCCAATAGAAAGGCCCAACTTAAGGCCCAAGCAAGATTAGGATTTACACAAAAAATAATGATTAGGGTTAAGTGTTTCTTACTTAACCCATTAAGGACTTAATCCATTAAGTCCATCAATCTACTAGGTTAATCATGTAGTGTGGTCGGGCTTAATACATAATCCCAACCCGGTCATCCAAAATACGGGTCCAGACACTCCAAAACCCATATATCCAAAAGTAGGGTTTTCTAAACCCTAATTAGGGTTTGCAGCCCAATCACAACCCAATTAGGCCCAACAACTAAGTCTTTAGATCAATTAGGGTTTCATTAGGTCAACTAGGGTTAAATAAGACGGGCACCACTCACTACCACCTCGGGAGTAGTGGTCAACAGCGGCTCATGGCGGCGGCCACCACCTCATGGTAGTGGTTATGGTTATAGTACATTTATTTCCAAGCATCACAAAAGCAACCTAAACACAAGCAAAAGCACACCGCCACCCAACATGGTGGCCGGTGGCAGTGGAAGGCTGCAGCCACCACCTCACGGTGGTGGTTATGAGTTTTCTTTGATTATTCTGTCACCCATTACAATCATACAACACAAAATCCCAAATAACACACATACATACACACTAAGATAAACACACACACACACAGCCACCATGGTGGTGGCCGACGATGGTATAAGGTGGCAACCACCATCTCACAGTGGTAGCGATGGCTTTTGTAGGAATTTAGGCCTAATAAGTCACCCCAAACACCACTCCATTGAAGTAAACATACACATATATGCTTTCCTAGACCAGGAGCACAGCCACCTGCCCGGTGGCGTACGACAGTGGCAACAATATGATTGGCGGCAACAGCAGTCGCACCACCGGCGGCCATAACATTTGGCAGTAGCTCATGATGGGACAACAATACACGAACACGACATCACCTCCGATTGAGCTGTCCACGACAAACCGACAACACATTGTCTTCGATGGAAGTGAGCAGTAGTGGCACCATCGGCCGGAGGTAGCAGCGACTGTGGCGCTGTTGAGTTGTTCCCTTTCATTTCCGTCTGAACAACGACCTCCCACTTCAGTCTTCATCTCCAACCACCACGGGAGACATGGTGATGGTTTTTCTGACTCTAACAGCTGTGCCGGTGGTGGAGATAGTGGCAACTACGATGACAGCTTCACCGATCTCCAATCGGTGCGACTTCATTTGACCGGTCTCGGTCTTTTTCCCCAACTACACACGACGTCCGACGACAACAGTGACGGTGGTGTTTCAACGGCGAATTGCAGGTGGCATGGTGGCGGTGGCGGATGGGAGTGAGAGGTGAAGGTAGCGGCTAAGGTATCCTTTAGGGTTAGGGTTACGTAGGATTATATACCCGACACTTGAAACTTCACTCCATAATGACATGAATGGTCCCTCCCCATATGGGTCTTTTCAAATATGGTCCATAATTTACTCTTCCTACTCATGCTCCCATAATTCCTTTCATATCAAGTCCAACAATTACCAAACAACCCCTTAGCCTCCAAAATCTCTTCAAATTAAGTCCCAATAATTTACCAAGTAGTCCCTGCCTTCATAAATATTAACAAAACAAATCCAGAACTTACACTTTTAACCCCCAGCTTCTAAATTATGATGATTTTGTTTTCTCCTCCTTGTTCAAGTTCATATTAGTATCAATTTAATAGAAAACTAAACCTAGGCTCTGATATTACTCATGGGTTTTGAGCAAAACATACAATCCTATGTGTGCATGTAACCCTAATTGAAGATCTACGTTTTCTCTAATTGAACATACAATAATGAACAACAATGTATAAAACCTAGATCTATGGATAATCATCAAAAAATCACATAAGAAGGGTTATGATTCATACCTTTAAGATTGTTATTGTAAACAATCTTGAATCCTTGCTTGAAAGACCTTTGGTAGCAAGCACCACGAGTGTCGTGCCTCTAATGGTTCACAAACAAACTCAAGCAACCAAGGAATACTATAGAGAGAGTGTAGTGGAAGATAAATTTCGGCCCTTAGGCTCTTGGAGGAGTTATAACCAAAATTTAACCCTAAAGAGGGTTTATATAGGTGTTAGGAAGGTATTAGATAAGGCAAGTATATCCAAGATAACCCTAATCCCTTAACTTCCTCCCTAAGGCATCCATGGCACCCTTCGAGCCCAAGGAAACCCTAGGAGCATCTAGAATTCGTTCACCCGACTATAAGGAGGTTCTAGAATTGCCCAATGTTCAACTATTGAACATTGTCACCTTTAGTCCCTATAGTTTCAGTTATTTCCTTTAATCCCAAAATTAATTCCAAATTAATTTTTGATTAAATATTAATTAAAATATGATTTCTAATTTCTATATTATTTCCATAATACATTAATAAATCATTTATTTTGATTTCTAATTAATTTATTAACCAATTAATAAATCATTCTTCTCTCCGCAACAATTATCGTATTCAATTGCCAGGTTTAAAGGCAACCCAAGAAGACTGTGATACTATCAATTCAAGTATATACCAACTATAGTTATGGGCTTAGACACCTAATCCAACAAAAATTGCCCATGGACATGGTGGCTAAAAAGAAAGTGGACATTATGACGAAGGCACATAGTGCTATTTAGTTGAGCTTAACATATGAACTAATGAGGGAGGTCTTGGATCAAAGAACTGTTTTTGGGCTTTGGGATAAACTTTATGAAAAGTACCAGAACAACTCACTGACGAATAGGTTGTATCAGAAGCAGAGGTTATACATTCTCAGAATGTATGAAAGTACCCATAGTGAAAGATCATCTAAATAAATTCCATTAAGTCGTCTTGGATATAAAAGGGGTTGATGTGAATATTTCATTTGATACCATTCTATATGATAGGACAACAATCACTGTGAATGATGTGAAATACTCTCTAATGTCTAAGGAACTGCAAAGAAAAGTATACGTTGGAGAGGATGTGTCCAGTTCAGGTTTGTTCGCAGGGAGAGGAAGGACAAAAGAGATAAAAGGGGAAACAAAGGGAGATCCTATTCTAAATTGAAGTCTAAAGGTTCATTGAGTGCTAAATGTTATAAGTGCAAAGATATGGGACAATCCAAGTGAAATTATCCATAGTTGAAGAATAAATTCAAAAGTGAATCAAGCAACAATAACACTACTGATGTGGTTCAGGAAAGTTATGATAAAGGAGAGCATTATGATGTATTGACTTTTATTACATCTAGTTTTGTAGATGATTAGGTATTGGATTCTGGAGCATGAGAGGTAGATTCAGGTGTCAGACTGGACCAGATTTCACGAGTACTCTTCAAGATTTCATAGGATGGGCGATCTTTGGGTTTAACTGGAGATTGATCGCTAGCATTGGTAAGTACAGGTTGTCATCAGTGGATTGTTAGAAAGCAAGAAGGATTGGGAATCCTTCAATTCCCACACGCCGTGAAGACTTAGTTGAATCTAAGTGGGGGAGAATCGATCAGGTATTCAGGAGTAGAAATAAGAGTGAAACTAGGATGACTTTCGCATCCCCGTCCGGGAGGAAGGCGGTCGAGTGGTCGTCTAGGTTGAGGATTGGGTGAGTTGGGAGTTCAGAAAACATTCCAACATTTGGTTCACACTTTTTCCATGGCATTCGATAGCAGGTTTCGGGAACCAGGTTAGAGGTCCAGTTAGGACTCAAGTTCAATTGAGTGTTAGGTCGAGTGCATGTTCGACCGGTATGGAGAGTGTTGTAAGTCTGCGGGTGTAGCCATAGCATTCACAAGGTTGGAAAATAGTGTTAGAGTGTTGTAAGTTTGCGGATGTAGCTATAGCATTCACGAGGTTGGCATATGGTGCTAGAGTTTTGTAAGTCTGTGGGTGTAGCCATAGAATTCACGAGATTGACAGTTAGCATGGGAGTGTTGATACCTCGAGGGAAGAGAAGTAGTACCTACCGATTCGGGTGCAGTAGTGAGGGCATCGAAAATCCATGAATTGGTTTATAGATTTCCCCAGAGGGATTAGACCTGGTTAAGCCAGTGATAAGACTGTAGGAATGCCACTATAGTTATGAGAAAAAGGGAGCAATGGATAATTTAAGGTCGTTGTGATATAAGGCTACCATTAGTCATGTAGCAATCACTTTTAGCCTGGGATATGGTGACGTCAGGACTCGATGTATGAACCCGCGCAGTTGGATCAGAGTGTCGTTAGAGCCACAGTGGCATGATAACTAGTGGAAACTAGTTATAGAGAAGGATTTCGTTCGGAATTCGTGTGAGACGAATATGTGGGAGTCCTTAGGCTCCGCAATCGGGCCGAAACCCATTATTTCAGAAGGCTGGAAAACAAATTAAGACCAGGGAGGTCTCGTTGGATTTTGGAGAACAGCCAGGAGGCAGCATACTATTTCAGGTAGTTTCAGTGTTTTGGCAGTATTAATGTTATTGTTTTAGAATTTCAAGTATGGATGGATAACGGATTGTGTGGGTTATACTAAGTCACTCCCAGCGGGATATCTGAACCTTGGCCAAGTGTAAGTGCTATGTAAGGATAATTAGGTATGTGACTCTGTTTTCCCAGTGGAAACCTCGAGTTATCAGAAGTTGAGTAGTCACTTGAGAGAAAAGTGGAATGGATTCAACGATAATGATTCAGTATGGGCGGTCTGTTAGGGAGTCAGACCATCTCAAGACTATGGATCTCAGAAGAAGTAAACGTCATCATGTTGCAAGGAATTTGTTCACCGTCGGGTTTTAGAACCCTGCGAGGGTTGGTTATGGTTACTCTAGGAATGCTAGGGTGTGCCTAGGATTCTGGCCATGTTACTGGAGTGGTTTGGCGTGTAAGGAATGGTAAGGAATGATTTTGAGGAAGAAATCTAATTTAAGTGGGGGAGAGTTGTAACACCCTGTTTATTAAATAAATAAATAGACCAATTAATGAATGAAAGTAGCCCTAAAATCAATAATTATATAGAAAAGTGTTGGTTTCGAGGAGTTAACTGTCATAATTTAGAAGTTGCGGGTTAAAAGTGTAAGTTACGGATTGGATTTTTAAATATTTACGAAGGAAGGGACTACTTGGTAAATTAATGGGACTTACTTTGAAGAGATGTTGGAGGCTAAGAGTTTGTTCGGTAACTGTTGAACTTAATATGAAAGGAATTATGGGAGCAAGGATAGGAAGAGTAAATTATGGACCTTGTTTGAAAAGATCCATATGGGGAGGGACCATTCCTATCATTATGGAGTGAAGTTACAAGTGTCGGGTATATAACCCTACGTAACCCTAACCCTAAAGGATACCTTAGCTGCCACCTTCACCTCTCACTCCCACCGGCCGCTGCTTCCATGCCACCTACAGTTCGTAGTCGAAATGCCATCGTCACTGTCGTCGCCGGACGTCGTGTGTAGCCGAAGAAAAACCACTGAGACCGGTCAAATGAAGTAGCATCGGTTGGATATCGACGAAGTTGTCTTCGCAGTTGCCACCATCGGGCCATATGTTGGGCTTTGGTTCATAGTTTGACTTTTAGGCTTTTGGATCGGGCCTTAAGCTTGAACCAAGCTAAGACGGGTGTAAAGTAGTCTTTTACCCCAATCATGGACGTGTGGTTATGTGTTGGAACCAAATTATTAATTGGGTGTAATTTTGATATTGACAGTTCGGGGATCTGTCATCCAGCAGCTAGAGTTTTGTCCGCGGGACTTCAACAGTGCGAGGCGGGTTACCTTTCAGTAGAAGTGGGTCTAAGGCCACAATGTCGGCCCACTAGTATGAGTTGTTTGTTAGATGATTGTCTTTTTGATAATTGTCTGGCATGCCACTATTTGTTATGTTTGTGTGTTAGTATGATATGTTACTATGTGGTAGTGGTAGGGGTGAAATAGTCCCCGGTTACCGGTTGAAAGATACCGAAGGCAGTTACCGGTTGAAAGATACCGAAGGGGAGGTCAGCTCCCAGATATACTAGGTCGTATGTGATTTATATGTATATGGTAGGATATTATTGTTGGATTAGTGTCTAAGTCCATAACTATTTTGGTATGTACTTGACCCGATGGTGCATGGTCCTTTTGGGTTGCCTTCACCAAAGCAACTTGATAGGATGAATTATGGAGAGAAAGGCTTAAATATGATTTATTAATATATTATGAGAATAATATATTAAAGGAGAAATCATATTGTTTAATTAATATTAGTCTAGAATTAATTAGTAATTAGTTTTGTGACTGAAAGAGATTAATTAAACTTAAGGGACTGGAATTGTAATTATAAGATAATTGCAATTTGGGCCATGGATTGCCTTATATTAAGGAGTGGACGAATTCTATGGGGAAGCCCATAAGAAATCATCCAAGGCCTTAAGGAAAGGGATCCATGGGTTGCTTAGGGCTTAAGCATCCAAATTAGGGTTTCCTTGTTAGATAACCCTAATAGTCTCCTATATATATAGATCCCTTATGACCCAAAAACGCGCTAAGCCTCCTTCTAGGGTTTCACACGTTTTAGGGCAGCCTTCATCCTCTCCCCTCTTCACCCTCTTGCTCTTGGTGTTTGTGAACCATTAGAGGAGTGACATTTGTGACTCTAAGCTTTCTAAAGTTATTACAAGGAGGATTTGTGATTCTTATTGCTACATAACAATCAAGGTATGATCTAAACCCTAATTATATGTTATATTGATTATTATATTCTACATCTAGGGTTTATAGTCTTGGATAACTTGCATGTACAATAGAGAAACCTAGATCCAAGCATTAGGGTTTGTATGAGCACATAGGATGTTCTTATGACCAAAACCCATCAGTGGTATCAGAGCCTAGATTGGTTTCTATTGTATTGATGCCTTCTATGTTGAAAAAATTCGTTTTTTGTGGTTCTGCTGGCTGAACTCGCCGAGTCTTTAGATGAACTCGCCGAGTCCATGTTGACTCGACGAGTCCATGCCTGACTCGACGAGTCGGCTGATCAGAATGAGGGAAAACCGGGATTTCTTGCTGTTTTTGCTTGAGGATACTTGCCTTATCATATTAGATCAATATAAATCCGATTTTTTTTTATATATATATAACTATATTCTTGATCTAATTGAAGATATTTATCAATTAATAAAATATTTGTTTCCTTATGTGATAATTGATTAATTATTTTGATTAAATTAATAAATTGTTTTGCAAGAAATCATTAAATAAATCAAATATGGATAATTATATGATTAAATGTTAATTTAGATTATTTGTTATTTGATCCTTATGTTATGAAATGTTTCATATTTTCCCCTTTAGGTTTTATAGTTTAAATTTGAGCTCAAAAGTTTTGTTGTTTTGAAATTTAAATAGTTGAAACCCTAACGTTTTGAAAAAGGTTTCAAAACTTGCCCTCAAGTTTTGGAACTTAAAAGTTGATTAAAGGTTTAATTTAGGAATGTTAAATTCTAAAACCCTAGTATTGTTTTGAAAAGTTCAAATCACACCCTTATGGTTTTATTAATTAATTAAGGTGTATAATTAAAAGAGGTTTAATAAATCCATAAAAGTTTAGGTTTACAATTTAATTGAATTAAAAGTATGATTATTAAATTTGACCACCTAGTATTTTAAAAGTTGTAAAATACACCCTATACTATATATAACATTAAAAGTCTAACATTATATATATGTATGAGTAAAAGGCAGTCTTACCGTTAGTAGGCCTCATTCACGAAGCTGGTCTATAAGGGGTGTTTAAGGAAATTGCCTATAAAATGTCGATTAAATGGGTATCCACTCTTACCCACCGCACTCTTGACTAGTGGAGGGTCGTTAGCCGAACGGGTAGGATAGGACGAAACCTTCCATTATAAGTATAATGAATTACTAAAGTAACTAAATGTTTTTCAAATTCCCAATCTTAGTTACTTAGGCAAAAGTGAATTGATGCAATTCCATGAAATTACACTTATTTCCCTTGCGAAGACGTTAGTGGAGCGTGTGTGGTTTACCGGCACACTAAATGGTTCTAAGAAAAGGTAGCAAAGGGTGACTCAATGTTTGTCATAGTTCGGTCGAGCGTGTGTGGTTTACCGGCACATCGAATAGGTGACTGTAACATGTGGGGGCACCATGTAGTTTGCGTGGTTATTCACACCCGCTTTGTGATCCTCGGCATCCCAGTCACAAACAAGAGGGGCATATCGAGATTTAAACCTGCCATTGAAATGTTCAATGAATCTCATAGGATCTAGGAGTTTTCATAGATTTAAAACTTAAATTTATTTTTCGTTTTTCATGGTGGAAATTAGTGAATCGTCATTCACTTACCTTCAAATGTTCTGCAATTTGGGTTACGGCATCCCTCTCCCGAGTTGTAGAATATTGTGTTGGGTCCTAGCCTTAGTATCTCATTTGGGTGATTTACTAAGGACTCAATCAATCAACTAACTTCAATTTGTTTCTCCCATTTTGTAGATGTCAAAGTTCGACAATTATGGTCTTCCCGAATCCCGTGGAACAAGCATTTCACATGAAGATGATATTCCACGATTCGATCTAGGAACAAGAGATCATGCTTCTCTTCCTCCACCTCCTCCAATTATTCTCCCTAACCCACGAGTTCGAAGACTTGAAAAGTTCAAACTCACTCAAGCCCTTTTGGCAAGTAAGCATAAAGAAGGAAAGTCGGTGTGTGCACATGTCGTAGGGATGAAGTCACACATTGATAGGTTAAGAATGTTGGGATCCATTGTCTGTGAGGAAATGGTTGTTGATTGGGTTCTTCAGTCACTTCCTAACTCATATAGTGAGTTCGTAAGAGAACACTATATGATGAACTGCAATTATTCTCCCTAACCCACAAGTTCGAAGACTTGAAAAGTTCAAACTCACTCAAGCCCTTTTGGCAAGTAAACATAAAGAAGGAAAGTCGGTGTGTGCACATGTCGTAGGGATGAAGTCACACATTGATAGGTTAAGAATGTTGGGATCCGTTGTCTGTGAGGAAATGGTTGTTGATTGGGTTCTTCAGTCACTTCCTAACTCATATAGTGAGTTCGTAAGAGAGTACTATATGATGAACTGCAACGTGACCCTTATAGATCTCACCTATATGCTTGTTGCTGCTGAATCAGCAATGGTTTGGCGCAATAGAAAAGCAAAGTTGATTGGTGAATCTGCCTTCAAGACCTCTATGGATATAGACAATGGCAACGAAAGACATGCTATGATCGAAAAGTTTGGTCATAAGAGAAAGGCAATGTCTGAAGTAGTTTCATGTCTTGTTCCAAAAGAGTCAATTTGCTTTTATTGCCAAGAGAAGGGGCATTGTAGACGAAGCTGCCCTATTTACCTAAGAGATCTAAGAGATGGGAGAGTCAAAACGTATGGCTTTGCTTTAGGTAAAATCCATTGACTAACTCTTTTAAGCTCCTATCCTAGATTCTTAATACATAATGTGATGAGATTACAATTGATGTTTTATAGGATCGAAGAAAAGAAAGGAAGCTTAAGGGAAGAAGTGAGCAGAATCTAACCGTGAAGAAATGGATTTCGATCGCATTATTTGAAGATTAGATTCTTGAGCTGCTACTTAGAGTTAGAATTAGATTGCTAAGAAATATGGATTAGCATAGTTTTCAATGAATTGCATTTTAAGGACGAATTTTTCCGCAATAAAATAAATTTTGATTTTATTTATTTATCCTTGCAATGACGTATATGAAAAATTGATGTTTGAATGTTTCTATTATTAGCAATAATGGATTTGGTTCTTATTATGTTATTTGTGGAAATGTCGAAGAATTTACCGAATAGGGAAAGTTTCTTATCGCCCAATTTTCAATTGGACAGAAACTTGGAATCATGCAACTTGGTTGCACGATGAATGAGAAATTTCATATTTGGAAATTAGACTAATTCATTGACAAAGTGTCAAGTGAAGGACTAGGAAATCGAGTACACAAAGTTGTGTGTTGATCAAGTCCACCATAAGAGTAACAAGATATTCGTCATGATTTACTAAAGGTTTAGTAAATATGATTATACTTAAAAGATTAAGTGTAATTCTGAATTGATTGAAAAAGTTTAAATCAATAGCAGAACGAATAAGAAGAATCAAGTAGGCAGAAAGATAAAAGTTTCTCTATTCTAAGAAGAAGGGAGAGTACCTTTTATTCTCTATGATAGGTCTTAATGATTAAGAACCATATCTCAATTAATCCTCTAAGTGAGTCTTAGTACAATTGTATGTCTAAGAAGAGGATTCAAGAATTGAAGAAATGGTTAAATCAAGAAGTCAATCATACTTCGTTCCAAAACAAGTCTTAGAGTTAAGATTGTGACATTGAGTGATAAGTATTAAGAAGGTTTATAACATTCATCAAATGTAGAATACGGAAAAAGGTTTTCTTATTCTTGCACATTTGAAATTGGTAAGTTGTGATGTCTTAGATAAGACAAAGACTAACTAGGACCAATTTATGAAGTGTTTTGATAAAAGCTACACTAACTCTTGAATATTTGTTTGAAATGGTTATTGACAAGAGAATCTTATATTTCAAGGAGTCAGTGGGAGTCTTAATGGTCTTGAAAAGTTTCAAGAACAAATCAAAATAGACATTATTGATCATCACTAGCACACGAGTTGAAGTTTACAACCTATCGTGTTGACATTATTTTGTTTCTGTGTTGTTCCAATCGAGTTAATTATGCATGTGAGTTCTATAAGTTCTCATTTGAACACATAAAAGGCAAGGCACCTTGATCAATGAAAAGTACATTGATAGGAAAAGGTGAGTTACTTAACTACTTGGAAGACATGGTGGGCAGCTGTGCTACCATAAGGCAAGAAATCAATATTGAGAAAGTTCGGTCTATATGAGTTTGAATTTGTCATGAACTTTGGTTTTGAAAAATTCACATGGATAGGAACGCATACACCATTAAAATCTGAGTGTCATAAGATTCCCTCCTTCATGAAAATGACTGTGAGGAAATACTTTCACTAAGAAAGATTTTAAGAAGATAGTGATTGTAAAATTGCATTCTCGAATTCGATTATGGTTACGGTATCCTTTTCCATAATTTGAATTGTGAGGTTTGGCAATTGTTTAGACACACATATGAACTATCTAAGGCAAATGTGTATAAGTTCAAGAAGCCTTGATAAAAGATTATCAAAGCACTAAGTATTAGAAACATGAACTTAAGAAATTCAATAAGCATTGTTTTTCTGAAAGTTAAACTGTTTCTGAATACATGTCAAAGCTAGTGGGAACATAAGTGTTATGTTTATAATAATCATCATGATAGTGGGAGCATAAATGTTATGATTGTATGATTATTAAGGCACGTATTGCAAGTTGGCAATATTAATTATAGAAAACAAGATTCATACTTTGCAAAGTTGTAAGGGTTGAATAGTTGTTTTGCTATAATTAAGGGAGAGAATATTATGCTTCATTTCAAATCTAAAGGGTTAGGTTGTGGAATGTTAATAAATTTAGTCAAAGGTACATAGTGTGTTCTTAAAATTTTGATTATGATTACGACATTCCTCTTCACAATTCGAATTTTGAGAACATAGCAAATAAAATATTATGGCAGAAGATTGATAAAGTATCAAATCTTTATGTAAGAAATTATGCATCGTGTCCCATACGCTTCAGGTATAGGATCGATTGCAAATGCTATAATATTTGACCATTCTAAAATTTTCCAAATGTCTAGCGCATTTAAAGGGAAAAAGGACAAAAATTGGTTTTGACTAAAATAATTAAACAACTATCAAAGGACGATCCAAAGTTCGCCGATGATTGGTCGCTTGTGAGTAGTTGGAAGTATAGTATTGGAAAATATGGAAATGTTTCCATATTGGATGGACCATATCTACATTATTATGAATAGATAAGATTCTATTAAGAATGAGTTGTCATATGGAAATTATGGAAACGTGTCCATATTGGGAATTGAATATTGAAAACCTATGACTAGATTAGAAACTTTTATGCAAAAGGATGTTCAAATGAATGTTCTTTGAGTGAGAGACATCATATCTAAGGAATTGTATTGTAACAATCTCCGATAGAGGATTTTGTAATATCATTGGCAATAGTCTTTGTGACTTTGGTGCAGTGACATTACGAAAGGATCATTGCATAAAATGTTAGAATCTAATATATTCTATAAGTGGCAAGAATTTGATATTCTTTTACTTATGGAAAGGGATTAGGAGTTGTGAAATGAGAATGATTAGAAATGTATTAAATTTGATCTATTTCACAAAGTAAGAACCATAGGTAAACATTGTGTGCATGCTAAGAGCATGGGACAAGTGTTGTAATTCAAGAAAGAAGTTGATTACCCGAAACGACAAATAATGAGTAATCGATATGGTGATAAATAAAAGGTGTTTTATTTATGCTCAAAGGTTTGAGGTCATATGGGATTAGTATTATCCTTGTGTTTCACTTTGCATGTTTTGACTTCCTGAATAATTTAATTGGTTAAGAACAGTCAAATTATTCGAACGGGCCACAGTCGTTCATATGTTGGAAGTAGATATGAATGAAGACTGTCGTGAATTGGTGTGTGGATTGTCTAAAAGGTATTAGACATAAGAAAATGTTTGCTGCAACGTTCATGAGTGCTTATGAATATGAATTTGAGCATTGGATTAAACCCACGCTCACTTGGATCACTCCATAGATTGTGTCACGAGTGATTGGTGAGACGATAACATCTTATATTCTTGAAACCGAGATGTGTGAGTTGTATCTTGCAAATCGGTTTCACATTGATAATATGTAAACGTACTAGTAACTTGGTGTCATAAAACATATTGTTGTGTGTGATTCGGTGGGTGAGTGCAAGCGAGCATTGAATCAAAGTTTATCCGTTCCTTTTATCCAAAGTAGGATAAAAGCGATATCTATCGAGACTGAGACTGAGTTGGTGAAAAACTCTTAGGGTTCGCATGTGAAGAGACTTTTGCATTTGGATTGGATGAATTTTCTTGATAAACGGAGTTAGTATTTTTGGATCTCCAGAAATGCTTTCTTTCCGTTAGATTTTTATTATATCTTGCATTTCTTTGATGTTTTTGAGCAGAAAATTGCTCAGAAGACTTGTGGACATTAGCCCTAGGTTTCGACTTTTTGACAAGAGTTTCAGCCTATTTGGATGATGTATCATTTGGAACATTCTTGGTTCCACTCGGACTCCCTTTCTCGTAGCTTGAGTTAACCTTGTTCAATGGTTCTGCTACGTATCTTGCCTTTGTTCTCCAAGAGGTCATTTTAGAGAGACCTTTGGTTTCGTCTGCATTGTCAATGGGGGTTGACCAAAAATATTCGTCGCACCCATTAGCAATCTCTTCTTCTACCAGGGATGTTAGTTCTATAGTCTGATTTTTGTTTAGTCCAGTAGTTGTGAAAACTTGGTTAGGAACTATTCTAACCTACTGGAAAACAAAAGCTTTTTCTTTTAAAATATTTGGATTATTTTCAGAAATATGAGCAAACTTAACTAAATTTTCAAAAATTAAGACTTTCGTAGGTTTAGGTTCGCTTTAAACAAATTCTGAACAATCAACTTCATCATCCACAAAGATATCACTCATGTCACTATCATCGTCGAATTCAGACACATTTTCAATATTAAGTTTATTTTCTAAAGTCAACTTAGTACCTGATTCCTGGTATGTGGAAATTTGTATAAGTGTTTGCATTTTTAGCCTTGTACTCGGTGAGTTGTAGGCCCGACTCGCCGAGTAGAGACGGGACCCCGAGACACGTTCTAAGTTGGCGACTCGGCGAGTCACCACTGTTGGATGAAACCTTAAGTTTCAAGGGTTTGCACCCTATTTAAACCTTCATTCCGCCCCAAGCTCACCCCCATTCACCCTCAGAGCCCTATACCTCGTTCAAGCTTTGTTTCTTGGTGAGTTTGAAGCATTTGGTGTGTTCTCTTATAGTTTTGGAGTGGGAACGAGAGTAGATCAAGAAGAAGAAGAGGAGGTCAAGCATCTTTGAGCTATCTCAGTGTGTTCCCTAAGGTATGACTCGATTTCCCCCTTGTTTTCATGCTTATTGTCCCTTATAGCTCCAGTAAAGTCCTTCTTGAACCATTTCCAAGCTTGTGTATGTTTGAGGGTTCGTAATAAGCTGATTAACCTTTAGATCTAGGCATGGTTGAGCTCCAGGAGCTCGGATCTACTGTCTTTTTGGAACCATATTGCATGAAAGCCCTAGATCTACCCCTTTTGGTGCATTTTGGACCCTAAAACCCTCATGGTTGTCTATTTACACGTAAAGTTGGAAACTTTACGTGTTAATCAAGCCCCAGGATCACGGATCTATGTATGGCATGAGCTGGATTCAAGCAGAATCACCATATAGTAATTGCATGGTAACGAATCGGCGAGTCGTTCACCTGACTCGGCGAGTCGAGTCGCGAGTCTCCGTGTTTGTCCCCTTTTCGTTGTGTCGAGTAGAGTAGTGAGTCCTAAGTGGACTCGGTGAGTTGGAAGCCGAACTCACCCATGAAGGAACTCGGCGAGTCAATACCCTATCTCGGCGAGTTCAAGGCAATCTTCTTAGATCAAGAACAGACTCGACGAGTTGTTCATACAACTCGGCGAGTCACAGCATAAAGTGTTCTTCGGATGAAGATGAACTCGGCGAGTTGTTCATACAACTCGGCGAGTAGGATGAAGGACTTGGAATTAGTTTAGAAGGAAAACTCGTCGGGTCAACGCCTAACTCGACGAGTAGAGGCGGGATACAGGGCAATCGATTGGATAGGAACTCGGCGAGTTGGAGAGCCAACTCGGCGAGCCGGGTCAACTGAAAGTTGACTCTGACCTTGGCTTATGACTTGGTCAGGGGTAAAATGGTCATTTTACCCAAAGGACAGTTAGCAGTGATTGATTGAGTGTTTTGTGGGAATTATAGCCGGAGGATTTCCGGAGCAGCAGCAGACAGTTAATTCCCACACAGATCAGCAGCTACATCGAGGTGAGTTACCTTCCAGTAGCGGTGGGTCTACGGCCACAATGTCGGCCCACCAGTAGGATTTGTATGTAGATGATTGTCTCTGTGATATTCATCTAGGGATTACTACTACCTGTGTTATGTGTTAGTATGATATGATGCTATGTGCTAGTGACAGTAGGGGGAGATAGTCCCCAAGATATCCGGTCGATAGGGCCGATGGGGTAGTCATACCCAGCCATGCTAGATAGATTCTGATATTGTGATACATGTTATGTGGTAGTAGTAGAGGGGAGGAATAGTCCCCCAGTATCCGGTCGAGAGTACCGAAGGGGAGGCCAGCACCCAGATATGCTAGGCAGTATCCGGTCGAGAGGACCGAATGGGAGGCCAGCACCCAGGTATGCTAGGCAATGTCCGGTCGAGAGGACCGAAGGGGTAGGTCGGGCACCCAGATATGTCTGACAATATATGTATGTTATGTGATTATATGGTATGTGGTACAGTGGGGGAACTCACTAAGCTTCATGCTTCCAGTTTTCATTTTTGGTTTCAGGTACCTCTTCAGCTAAGGGAAAGGAGTCGGCGCGATAGCAGCATATCAAACACACTCTTGTTTTTCCGCACTATGGATTTTCTGGGATGTACTCTGAAATATTATTATGATATTACCGGTTTTCAGACACGAAGTATTAGTATGAATGTTTTGTAATTATGTTTTTACGTATTAACCTAATTTAAAAATGAAATTTTTAGCCGGTGTTTTTGGGGCGTTACAAGTTGGTATCAGAGCCCTGGTTTGAGGGATTCGGACTCTCCTTCGGGGGTGTCTAAACTCAAATTGAGGTAGTAAAAGATTTTCCAAAAAGAAATGTTTTCTAAGAATTAAGAAAAGGGTTTGAGAAAGAACGAAGTGTGTGATGTGCGCAACCGGGCGAGCTCAAGTAAGTATTCCCCAAAGTACCCATACAAGATTATGTTGTGTTTATCATTTTCAGTAGAACAGCATGCTAGAATAGGACTAAGGATCTAGTAGTGATGCCTTATGTGCCTGCTTTATGTGTTTCAATGTATGAAAAATGCATGCTAGAATTGAGTAGACAGCAGTAGGATAGCCTGTTAGGTTATGCCTGATAGTATGAGTTTAACTCTGTATGCTAGATCACTTTCTCTCTATGAGAGCGGATTTGCTTGAGATTGTTCCCTTAGTTCGAATGTTGCTTGCTCTGTGCTTTGTGGGACTCTGAGTGGTAGGAGTTAGCCATTAGGTGAATACGTCACGTCACATGTGATCAGGGTTGAATAATCTTAGAGTGCTGGATTTGGCCCTATTGCGCAACTCTCGTTTGAGTCTAACCGTTGTAGGGACGAGTCTGTTACTCGAAGAATTATCCGAGTCTCACCACATGTGATGGTATTCAGGAATGGTTAATTGGCATTACTAGGAGGCCTTCAGTAGCTGAGGACCTGGTAGGGTGGAGCCTGAGATTTCCCTAGGGCAAGCTTAGGGTGAGTATAGCGGTGATCAGCAGTAATGGAAGGAATCTGGTGGAGTCGAGGCAGTCCTTGAAGAAGGTACGGATAGATGTGGAAGGTAGTATGGGCCCGTACTACTGAAAGCAGAGGATCCGTACCCGAACCAAGGAAGGACAAAATAAGACCAGGGAACTTGTAGTAGTTGTGATCCATCAAGAAGTATCAGTATCACTAATGATTGTTATTTATGTTTTGCAGAATGGTGGTACCACGATCGAGGCCGATAGATGGCAGTTCAGGAGAGCGGTCAGGTTCGGGATTAGGTTCCGAACCAGTAGATGAGGGACTACGCGATTTCATTGTGTCAGAGATCACCAGGGGTATCCTTGAGTCGACCCCCATTATCTTCGAGTCGATCAAGGAAGGGATCATCGAGTTGATGGAAGATCGCCTCCTAGCATTCAGGAGTGACATGGCATCTGGCCAGTCGGGATCTCGCACACTGTCCTTTAAGGACTTCAGGGGCAGTGGTGCGCCGGATTTCCACGGGGTGAAAGACCCCATTGCCGCCAGACGATGGATTGCAGACATCAAGTCTGCACAGTTGACTAGCTTCTACCCCGAGGGGTCGAAGGTCAGGTATGCTGCAGGGTGTTTACGGGACCGAGCTCAAGACTGATGGGAGTCGGTGGGTAACTTATTGGGAGCCTCAGCGGTCGAGGCTATGACCTGGTCGGACTTTGTGACCAGATTCAGGGCAGAGTTTGCGCCGGCTGTCGAGCTTCAGCAGCTGGCCAAGGAGTTTTTGGACATGAGGCAGACGACGGAGACTGTGGCGGAGATCACCACCAAGTTCCGGGAGAGGGCATTGTTGGTGCCCCAATATGCGGGTGATGAGGACATGAGGAGGACCCGCTATCATGACATGCTCCGAGCTGATATTCGGGAGCACGTTAGATTTTCAGCTTGCCCCACCTTGGACTCTATGATTGCCAGGGCGAGGGAGAGGGAGATAGATTTGGAGCACATCCGGAAATGGAAGGCAGAGGGACAGTCAGGAGGGGATTCGGGGAAGAAGCCCAAGGGATCAGATTTGGGGCCGAAGGGCCAATAGGGACGGGGCCGCTGCAGGAAATGCGGAAAGACGCACGAGGGGGCATGCAGGTTGGGATCATCAGGCTGCTATAAGTGCGACAAGTCTGGGCACTATAGCAGGGGTTACACTGCTCCGACAACATTTATTCAGACGTCTGAGTTGTTGTGTTTCCACTGCAACCAGAGGGGCCACAAGAAGGCCAATTTCCCCCAGTTGATAGTTACAACGCCAATGAATGCGCCAGCTCCAGCGACCCTACGGATCACAGATGGCCGGCAGGGCAAGGCAGAGGCTCCAGTGGTGAGGAGTCGCGCATTTCAGCTGACTGCCGAGGAGGCACGCAGCACCCGATGTGGTGACGGGTATGATTCTTTCCTTCTCATTTATTTATATGATGTTATGATATTGATATGTGCTCGGTATATGTATATATATATATATATATATATATATATATATATATATATATATATATATATATATATTATGATAGTTCCATGTGAACGGTATCCCAGTCCAGGTGTTGTTCGACTCGGGTGCTACCCGATCATTTGTTTCCCTTGCGCTTAGTAAGAAGTTCACCGAGTCTTCGGGCATGTTGGATTGCCCTTTGGAGGTGGAGATTGCCGACGATCAATCGGTACGAGCGTCATCAGTGTTCCGAGATTGTGTTTTGAGGTTATTCGAGGAGCGCTATTTAGTGGATCTGGTTCCCATTCCGTTGCGTGGGAACAAAGTGATTATAGGCATGGATTGGTTAAGCCCTAATGGGGCGGTAATAGATTGCGAGTCAGGACCCCAGGTGGGGGAGAGTTAGTGATTCATGGCGAAAGGCCGCAGTGTGGACCCGTAATATGTTCAGCATCGAGGGCTAGACGCTACCTTCAGCAGGGATGCGCAGGATATGTCCCGTACGTGATGGATACCCGGAAGGCGGGTAAGGCGACAGTGAGCGAGGTTCCAGTGGTGCGAGATTTCGCAGATGTTTTCCCAGAGGAGCTTCCTGGGATACCTCCGGAGCGACAGGTGGAGTTCAGGATTGACCTCATTCCATGTGCGGCTCCGATAGCCAAGGCACCGTATCGGTTGGCTCCTCCTGAGATGCAGGATTTGTCTACGCAACTACAGGAGCTACTAGACAAGGGATTCATTAGACCGAGCAGTTCACCCTGGGGAGCCCCGATTCTGTTCGTGAAGAAGAAGGACGGGTCGCATCGGATGTGTATAGATTATTGGGAGCTGAACAAGGTAACGGTGAAGAACCGTTACCCACTCCCGATGATTGATGACCTCTTTGATCAGTTGCAGGGAGCATCTTGGTTCTCCAAGATCGATTTGTGTTCAGGCTATCATCAGATGAGGGTTAGGGAGGAGGATATACAGAAGACCGCGTCTCGGAAGCGTTATGGCCATTATGAGTTCGTGGTGATGCCGTTTTGGCTCACTAATGCTCCTGCCGCGTTCATGGACCTCATGAACCGCGTGTGCAGGCCGATGCTGGATCGGTCTGTGATAGTTTTCATTGAGGACATCTTGGTTTATTCCAAGACATAGGAGGAGCACAAGGAGCATCTGAGAGAGCTTTTGGAGACCCTGAGGAGGGAGAGCTTGTACGCCAAGTTCTCCAAGTGTGAATTTTGGTTGCGCAAGGTGCAATTCCTTGGGCATCTCGTCAACCAGGACGGGATTTCAGTAGACCCGGCCAAGGTGGAGGCCGTGATGAGGTGGGAGGTTCCGAAGTCTCCATCCGAGATTCGAAGTTTCCTAGGATTGGCAGGCTACTATCGGAGATTCATTCGGGATTTCTCCAAGATAGCCGTACCCCTGACACGGTTGACTAGGAAAGTCGTGGTCTTTCGATGGGGGCCTGAGCAGCAGGTAGCATTCGAGACTCTGCGGTAGAGATTGTGCGAGGCGCCAATCTTAGCCCTGCCCGAGGGCGTAGAGGATTTTGTGGTATATTGTGATGCGTCGATCTCAGGCTTAGGTGCAGTATTGATGCAGAGGGGGCATGTCATTGCTTATGCCTCGAGACAGCTGAAGCCTCACGAGGCGAACTACCCAACGCATGATTTGGAGTTGGGGGCGGTGGTTTTCGCTCTCAAGATTTGGCGGCATTACCTCTACGGGGTTCGGTGTACCATTTACACGGACCACAAAAGTTTGAGGTACCTCATGGATTAGCCGAATCTGAACATGAGGCAGCATCGGTGGTTGGACGTGGTGAAGGATTATGATTGTGAGATCCTTTACCACCCAGGAATGGCCAATGTGGTGGCCGATGCGCTTAGCCGCAAGGCGGCGCCGATCAGGGATATTTGCATGAGGATGACTGTGGTGACTCCCCTATTGGAGTAGATTCGGGAGGCTCAACAGGAGGCTATGAAGGAGGAGCATCGGAAGAGTGAGCGAATAGTGGGTAAAGTCACCTCTTTAGATTATGATAGCCGGGGGTTATTGACACTACACCGCAGGGTGTGGGTGTCGTATCATGGAGGCGTGCGCCAGATCTTGATGGAGGAGGCGCACAAATACCGATTCTCTATTCATCCAGGGGCGATGAAGATGTATCGGGATCTTCGCCTAGACTATTGGTGGCCCTGCATGAAGCAGTATGTGGCATGGTACGTCGAGCGGTGCTTGACTTGCAGGAAGGTTAACGCCGAACATCAGAGACCGCATGGCAAGATGCAGTCGTTGGATATTCCGCTGTGGAAATGGGAAGATACCACGATGGATTTTATCACGAAGCTTCCCAGGACTGCGCATGGAGTAGATTCGATTTGGGTCATCGTGGATCGATTGACCAAGAGCGCCTACTTTATTCCGATCCAAGAGAGCATCTCGGCCAAAAAGTTGGCCGATATCTACATCAGGGAGATAGTAGCGCGACACAGGGTGCCAGTGTCAGTGATATCAGACCGAGATGTGCAGTTCAATTCTAGATTTTGGAAGAAGTTTCATGACGAGTTAGACACTCGTTTGCATTTTAGCACCGCCTTTCACCCGCAGACAGATGGTCAGAGCGAGCAGACCATCCAGACTCTGGAGGACATGTTGCGGGCATGCGTGCTAGACTTCGGTGGTAGCTGGGATACTTATCTTCCCTTGGCTGAGTTCTCATACAACAACAGCTACCACGCGAGTATTGACCATCCCCCATTGGAGATGTTGTACGGTCGGAGGTGCAAGACCCCGATATGTTGGGGTGAAGTTGGCCAGAGGGTCATGGGGAGCACCGAGGTGGTGCTCAAGACGACCGAGAGGATCCAGCAGGTTCGGAGCAGGCTTCAAACTGCTCAAAGACGACCGAGAGGATCCAGCAGGTTCGGACAAGCATCGATCCAACTTGGAGTTCCAGGTCGGGGATATGGTTCTCCTGAAGGTGTCGCCTTGGAAAGGCGTCATTCGATATAGGAAGCGGGGCAAGTTGGGCCCAAGATTCATCGGACTGTTCAGGGTTGTAGCCCGGGTGGGCAAGGTAGCATATAGGCTGGATCTGCCAGTCGAGCTCAGCCAGATCCACAGCACCTTCCATGTCTCTCAGCTGCGGAAGTGTCTCGTGGATGATTCAACGGTGGTGCCATTAGAGGATATTCAGGTTGATGACAGCCTGAATTACATTGAGCGCCTAGTCGCGATCCTCGACCGGAAGTCGAAGGTTCTGAGGAACAAGAAGGTGGAATTAGTAAAGGTGCAATGGCAGCACCAAAAGGGTTCAGAGTGGACTTGGGAGCCGGTGGAAGAAATGATGGAGCATTACCCCGAGCTGTTTCGAGATCGAGCAGCAGACTTCGAGGACGATGTCTAAGATAAGTGGGGGAGATTTGTAGCACCTGATTCCTGGTATTTGGAAATTTGTATAAGTGTTTGCATTTTTAGCCTTGTACTCGACGCGTTGTAGGCCCAACTCGCCGAGTATAGACGGGACCCCGGGACACGTTTTAAGTTGGCGACTCGGCGAGTCCGTATTCTGGACTCGGCGAGTCACCGTTGTTGGATGAAACCCTAAGTTTCAGGGGTTTGCACCCTATTTAAACCCTCATTCCAACCCAAGCTCGCCCCCATTCACCCTCAGAGCCCTATACCTCGTTCAAGCTTTTTTTCTTGGTGAGTTTGAAGCATTTGGTGTCTTCTCTTTAAGTTTTGGAGTGAGAAGGAGAGTAGATCAAGAAGAAGAAGAGGAGGTCAAGCATCTTTGAGCTATCTGAGTGTGTTCCCTAAGGTATGACTCGATTTCCCCTTGTTTTCATGCTTATTGTCCCTTATAGCTGCATTAAAGTCCTTCTTGAACCATTTCCAAGCTTTTGTATGTTTGAGGGTTCGTAATAAGCTGATTAACCTTTAGATCGAGGCATGGTTGAGCTCCAGGAGCTCAGATCTACTGTCTTTTTGGAACCATATTGCATGAAAGCCCTAGATCTACCCCTTTTGGTGCATTTTGGACCCTAAAACCCTCATGGTTGTCTATTTACACGTAAAGTTGGAAACTTTACGTGTTAATCAAGCCCCAGGATCACGGATCTATGTATGGCATGAGCTGGATTCAAGCAGAATCGACCATATAGTAATTTCATGGTAACGACTCGGCGAGTCGTTCATCTGACTCGGCGAGTCGAGTCGCGAGTCTCCCAGTTTGTCCTCTTTTCGTTGTGTCGAGTAGAGTAGTGAGTCATGAGTGGACTCGGTGAGTTGGAAGCCGAACTCACCCATGAAGGAACTCGTCGAGTCAATGCCTTGTCTCAGCGAGTTCAAGGCAATCTTCTTAGATCAAGAACAAACTCAACGAGTTGTTCATACAACTCGAAGACTCACAGCATAAAGTGTTCTTCGGATGAAGATGAACTCGGCGAGTTGTTCATACAACTCGGCGAGTAGGATGAAGGACTTGGACATCAGTTTAGAAGGAAAACTCGTCGGGTCAGCGCCTAACTCGATGAGTAGAGGCGGGATACAGGACAATCGATTGGATAGGAACTCGGCGAGTTGGAGAGCCAACTCGGTGAGTCGGGTCAACTAAAAGTTGACTCTGACCTTGGCTTATGACTTGGTTAAGGGTAAAATGGTCATTTTACCCAAAGGACAGTTAGCAGTGATTGATTGAGTGTTTTGTGGGAATTATAGCCGGAGGATTTCCAGAGCAGCAGCAGACAGTTAATTCCCACACAGATCAGCAGCTACATCGAGGTGAGTTACCTTCCAGTAGCGGTGGGTCTACGGCCATAATGTCGGCCCACCAGTAGGAGTTGTATGTAGATGATTGTCTCTGTGATATTCATCTAGGGATTACTACTACCTGTGTTATGTGTTAGTATGATATGATGCTATGTGCTAGTGACAGTAGGGGGAGATAGTCCCCAAGATATCCGGTCGATAGGGCCGATGGGGTAGTCATACCCAGCCATGCTAGATAGATTCTGATATTGTGATACATGTTATGCGGTAGTAGTAGAGGGGAGGAATAGTCCCCCAGTATCCGGTCGAGAGGACCGAAGAGGAGGCCAGCACCCAGATATGCTAGGCAGTATCTGGTCGAGAGGACCGAAGGGGAGGCCAGCACCCAAATATGCTAGGCAATATCCGGTCGACAGGACCGAATGGGAGGCCAGCACCTAGGTATGCTAGGCAACGTCCGGTCGAGAGGACCGAAGGGGTAGGTCGGGCACCTAGATATGTCTGACAATATATGTATGTTATGTCATTATATGGTATGTGGTACAGTGGGGAAACTCACTAAGCTTCGTGCTTACAGTTTTCAGTTTTGGTTTCAGGTACCTTTTCAACTAAGGAAAAGGAGCCGGCACTGTAGCAGCATATCACACACACTCTTGTTTTTCCGCACTATTGATTTTCTGGGATGTACTCTAAAATGTTATTATGATATTACCGGTTTTCAGACACGGAGTATTATTATGAATGTTTTGTAATGATGTTTTTATGTATTAACCTAATTTAAAAATGAAATTTTTAGCCGGTATTTTTGGGGCAGTACGGTAATATTAAAATAAAGCCTTTTTGCAATTAAACAAAAAAAATTCGTTGTTTTAAAATCCCTAAATTGTCACGTTGCGAATAAATTAAATCATCCCTAGACCTAGCTAAATCCGACTCTAACTTCTCAATCCACATGTGCCTCTCTTCACTTTTGTTCGAAACCCTGCCGAGTTCATCGGTGAAGTTAGAATTTGTTAAACAGGTTCGTTTTAGACTATCATTGAAACTTGAAAATGTAAATTTTAAATCTTTTAATTTAGTTTCATACCGGGAGATAGGAATGTTTAGAGATTCGAGAATAGAATTTACCTTACTGATCATCCTCTCACATTCACTAATTTGCTCCAAAACAGGTTTCACAGCAAAATAGTTGTCTGAAGCATATCCTCTTTGCTCTAAAATTTAATTGCTCACCATTAGGCATCTTCCACTAAATTGCGAAACATCATCCTTCGCAACAAAGCTTTTCCCGTTAGTAGGTCTATGAACCTCTTTGTCCTCTGAATCATTCGACCATACTTCAACCCTTCCAAACTCAGCATCATGTTCCTGCACAATCAAAGCGGGTCTAGCGTCATCTGTATTTTCTTTTTTTTTTTAACTTCCTCCAGCTTCCTAACAAAATAAGCCTTCATAATCTTCTTCCTCCTTCTTCTCATTCATTCTTCTTAGCATACACTCCTTAGCCAGATGATTTTTTCCATGACAATAATTGCAGTCATAGCCGGAGTCTCCTACAAGCTTTTTCTCCTTCTCTACTTCTTCCCTTTAAGAATTGTTAGAACTCTCATCCTTCACCTTCTCTAAGTTGTAACTTCCCTGTCAGTATCGGTTTTTGTTGCACCCAAAGTTCTTATTTGCGAATCTTTTAGATTAGATACCATCATAGCATATTCTTATTTTGAGAGTTCACAATCGAAGACATCAGACTCTGAACCATCATCAACAACCTTCTTACCCTTTTCTACAAGAGCTAACGAACCTATGCTAGAAAAAACTTTTCCCTCACTTGTCACTTTATCCTCGTGTGACCTTAGAATACAAACAAGCAGTGCCAAGGAGTAGTTTTTGAACTTCTCATGCGCTTTAACCGTCGACACCACAACCTTCCATTCGGATCTCAACTCGTTCATGAAAGTGACATTCTGCTCTATTAATTCACGTTCTATCTTGTGCTTCACCATCCTGCTCAAAAGATGGTTGTAACGGTTGAATGTTTGGTCCAGTTTCTCCTTAGGATTTTGAACGAAAGCTCCAAACTTCGAAGTAACAGAGTCTGAATAGAATGCTCAAGATCTGTGTCACTTGAGTGGAGTTCTCTAAGCCTTCCCCATATTTCTTTTTTTTTTTGTTTAACAGGAGCTTACTAAGTGAAATGTGTGGGCAAGCAAAGCAAAACTGGTCCTCATAGCCTTGACATTGCTGATTAGCTTGTCCTTTTCATCTTTAGGTATATCTGCAATATCCAGAAGAAGATTGTTGTACTCGGCTTGAGTCTTGATAACCCTTTTTGCACCAATATGAGAAAACGTCTCCTTAGTTATGGCATCTCATATTAAGGATCCATTATCTTCAAGACCTAGCACGTAATCCTCAAAGTGCAGTGCTCACACTTCATTATCGTTTGGAAAGAGTATAGGGATCCTTGTTGTAGATCCAATACCACTTGAGAGATTGATGGAGTTGACGTGTGAATCATCAGGCTACATGATTGTCAATTCGATAAAACCTGTGATGAATTAGATGTCAAAACTGAAATCGAGTTTAGGTTAGAATATAGATCAAGATTCAACGTCTTCAATCGATAACAACGATTGAGACGACTAGAACATATCTAATAAAAGCAGAAACCCTAATGAAACTCAACAGAAGATTTACGTAGATTTACACAATCTCTTGCTCTGCTACCAATTGTTAGAATAAAGATGAGTAGATCGATAGATTTCAAATAGGTAATTAAATCATAAACAAAGAATTCGATGATCAAAGTTGTGTCAAATGATTAATAATCTCTGCCTTAGAAGAACTCGATGAAGAATTCCTACTATAAAGGAAGAGTAGGGTTACAGAAAATTGACAGTAGATACGGTGCATGCATGCACTATTTATAGCTAAAACCTAATCACAAAAGAGACCGGGTGGACAGGCCCAACCCATTACATAAAATAGAGTACATAAAATAAATACAATTGACGCAATCCATCAAACGCATCAAACTCTTTTTATAAAACATTTCTTTTACAAAAAATCTATCAAATCCTAAGTATTAGTTCATACACACCTGGGAGTATGTCCGAGTCCCTCAAACCAAGGCTCTAATACCAACTTGTGACGTCCCATAATTTAAAACCAAAAATTTTATTTTCATAATAATAACACCATCAACCAAAAGTTTTCATAAAACCATAAAGGAAAATCAGAGTACATCAAACAATCATCCTAATATATCAAAGTCAAATAAAGCAGAAATCATGGTGTGTGCGATGCGATCATCCAGAACTCCTCCCCTTCGATCCGGAAGTACCTGAAACAAAAACTGAAAACCGTAAGCACGAAGCTTATTGAGTTCCCCAAAATACCTCATACCATACATATCAAACATAAAATGGGCCATGCCCAACAACCAATAGGCCCTGCCCGACATCGAGGCCCGCTCGGAACAGATCTGTCTGTATCATGTGATGGGTCCCACCCAACTCACCCATCAGGCCCCGCCTGGCATATATACAATACTTACACACATGCAAGGTCAGACACAAAACTAGCATACATATAACAATAATCCATGGGTTAGCATTGGTGCCTTCGACCCGCTAAGCACTCGGAGGAAACTCACCTCAAACTGCTGAAAAATCAGATAAAAGCTCGAACTGCTGATTCGGGAAATCTCCACACACTATGTCATCAAACAATGCCCTAATTAATAATTAGGTTATAAAACATAACAGGGGTCCCAACTCATCATCCTCAACCTCTAGGGTAAAAGACTATTTTACCTTTTTTCCTTACTTGGCCCAACTAGCTTGGCCCACTAAATTCTTTAGTGGACCAAAGCCCAAAATGGTCCACATAAAAACCTAAGGTCCAACTATGGCCCAACAGATACAAAGCCCAAAATCCAGCGAAGGCCCAAATCCCAAAAGAAGTCCAAGTCCAAAAAGGGGCCA
Source organism: Lactuca sativa (assembly GCF_002870075.4). Taxonomy (NCBI): domain Eukaryota; kingdom Viridiplantae; phylum Streptophyta; class Magnoliopsida; order Asterales; family Asteraceae; genus Lactuca; species Lactuca sativa. The sequence continues at coordinate 1,998,541 of NC_056626.2, read as the reverse complement.
AAACAAATAAAAGCCCATGGCTTAGCGTACACCCCACGTACCCCATATGTATGCCCCGCGTATGCATGTTGACCTGGAAGTGGGTTGTTAACCCAGGACGCACTACGTACTAAGGAGTACGTCTGACGTACAGGCCAGAATCCCAAAAGCTAATCAAGGGTCTTAATCCATTAAGACCTTAATGTCCAAACCTCATATCTACATCATTTTAAGGTCTTAACACGTAAAGTTGACAACTTTATAGTTTTGCATGATTTAATGGGACCCAATACTCATTTTGACCATTAAGACCCATAATAAGAGCACTAACTCATGCATGGTCCAATATAACACATCAAGATAGAGTTTTTATGCACAAGGAACATCAGGGAGGCTAAGATCTAGCATTCCTAGCTCCTGGAGTAGCTCATACTCCCAATCATGACTTAAGGGACCATAAATTACACAAAATCAACCCCTAGACTAGATCTATCATAAAGAACCATCAAGTTAAGAGCTTTATACCTCCAATATCTTTCCAAGTTGGTGATGGTTCTGGATCTACAAGCTTCAACTACACCAATGCAACTTCCAAGAGCTCGTCTTCCTGCAAGATCACGAAAAACACCCTCAAAGGTCACATCCAAACTCAAAAAACACTCAAATGGAAATTAGGTTTTGATCTTAGGCTTTGGAAAGGTGGACGCTGGTCATAAGAAGGTTGAAGAGCAACTTAAGTTGTTTAAATAGGGCTCAAATATTTGGAGTTAGGTTTTGTCCTAGGTGGCCATACTCCCCGCATACTCTACATATGCCCAGCGTACGTGGATGCCTTCGCGACCAACTTTTCAACCTAGTACGCCCAGTGTAATCCTAGTGTACGCCCAACATACTGGCCAGAGACCCAAATGCAAAGGGTTTTAATTTTGAGGGAAAAATAGAAATACCTGAAATATGAATGTTACACATAAAGTTACCCACAATTGGTATTTATTACATAGTGGTTCGCGGTAGTTTGATCGCCGAACTCTGACCAATTTTTACCAATTGTTAAATTATCCCCCCCGTTGAAAGGAATTTTGTCCCAAAATTCAATGTGAAGATAAAAAAATTATAAAAAAAATTGGTGGCATTTTCTTTTCGCTTGATCCATACTTGATCAATCTATAGTCGCTTTAAGTCGCATAACTCAAGATTGGGTACCCAGTTGAACAGATGGCTCTATTCTAATCACACAAAAAGAAAGGAATAGGGAATAAGATCGAATCAAGTCTTTTAAGGTTATCGAATCTTATATACAATTCTATCTTGTGTACTTTCCCAATTATGAAACATTAGCATGGTTTCGTAGCTCACTTCATTGAAAGTGAGATAATAAGTTTTTCATCAGACCGACACTCATTGAGATTTGGCGTATGAAAAAGCATTGTGAACGTCCTTTAGTTCTCAAGATAACTTGATATAAATATCATGACCAAATTCTGTGAAGAGTTTTGAAGGTCCTTTGAGTCGTGGGTTAACATGATTTGTTCTCTAAACCGAATCCTTACTCTATAGGGGAAGGATTTTAAAGTTACACGGTCTCTAACTTGGAAGTCGAGACTTAGATTTTTTTTTGTTGACATAGTTCTCTTTTCCTTCATGTACAGTCTGTAATCTTTCTTAGGTTTATATAATCTTTTCTATGATCTCTTTAGTGATTCTTGGATCAGAATGCATCGTATCTCCTACATGCTCCCTGTTCAGTTTCGTATCTCCAATCATTGGTCAGCATATCGAGGATTGGCATTTGTTGGATTAGGTGTCTAAGCCCATAACTATAATTGGTATGTACTTGAATTGATAGCAGCACAGTCCTTTTGGGTTGCCCTCAAACCTAGCAACCGGACAAGGAAATTATGAAAGGAGAGATATTAATTTATTATAAGATTAATAAATTAATATAAATGAATTTATTAATATGTTAAAAGATTAATATATTAATAAGAAATCATTTTGTTTAATTAATTGTTAGCCAAAAAATTAATCAGAATTAATTTTGGGGTTAAAAGAATTAATTATAAAGTGCAGGGACTAGTTTGCAATTATCTAATAGTTGAGTGGAAGGCTCCAGAACCTCCTTGGAAGGAGGTGGACGAAATCTATAGGGGAAACCCTAAGGATTTCGTCCAAGGGGGCTTGGATAAGGCCTTTGGCTTTGCTTAGGCCCTAAGCAAGGAGCATTAGGGTTTTTCCTAAACCCTAGATCCCTCAACTATATAAGGAGCCTCCTGGTTCACATTTTGGTCACTCTTTCTTTGGAAGAAACCCTTAGGGCCGAAAATTGCATACTCCCTCTCTCTCCTTCTACTTTCCTTCTTGCTAGTTTGGGTGTGATTCCATTAGAGGCATTACACTTGTGGTGCTAAGCTTCCAAGAAGATCAAGATCAAGATCAAGGGAATCATCAATTGTTTACTATAACAATTGAAAGGTATGTAATTACTAAACCCTATTTTGTAAATTTCGATTATAGCCTCTCTCCTCTAGGGTTCTTGTTTTGCAATTCAAAGTTGTATGTTTAATAGATAAAACATAGATCCAAAGTAGGTTGCATGTGAACTTAGGAATTGTTTTCTAGTTTATTTGTTTTACCTAAAACCCATCAGTGGTATCAGAGCCATTGTTGTTTTAAATTGAATTGCTATAATAGTTGAATTGCAAATTAGGGTTTATAGCCATTAAACCCTAAAGGCCAAAGTTTTCGATTTTAGGGTTTTGGTGCAAAGGGTTTTCGAAAACCCTAGCCTCCATGAACCCTAGTCGAAATTAGGGTTAGGGTTTCCAAAACCCTAGGCTCCTCCCCTTGTAATTTCGAAATATGCTCTCTTTTTTTAAGGTTTCTTTGTTTTGGATAATAGTTGCCTTATTGAATAATTGAGATAAATAAGGAAATTATCATATCCCCATATTTTCGAAATCTAGAAGGGATATGGATTAGGATTAAATTAAGTGTTTGATTTAATTAGATAATCCTTACTATATTTAATTACTTAATTAAAAGTTAATTAATAGACAAATATTAAATCTAGTTATTTGGTTGAGAAAATTAAGGAAATTATCCTAACCCCATATTTTTGAAATCTAGAAGGGATATGGATTAGGATTAAGTTAATTGTTTAATTTAATTAGATAATCCTTAAAAGATTTAATAAATTAATTAAAAGTTAATTAATAGATAAATATTAAATCTAATTAATTGGTTTACTTAAATTTAAAATTTAATAGTTTAAATTTCGAAAAATTTATATAAACCCTTGGAGTTTTAAGATGTTTTAAAACACACCTTATATGTATATTATAATTAAAAATTAAATATTAATATATGTATAAGAATATGGTCAGTCAAATCGCTAGTATGCCTCATTCACGAAGCTAATCTATAAGGGGGTATAAGGAAACTGCCTATAAAATGGTAGTTGAATGGGTGTCCACTCTCACCCACCACTTCCTTGATTAGTGGAGGGTCGTTAGCAGAATGGATTTGATAGGACAACTACTGATGGGTTATATGCATAAGAAACATTCATATGTGCTCATACAAACCCTAATGCTTGGATCTAGGTTTCACTATTGAACATGCTTTGATTCCAAGACTTACAAACCCTAATCTAGCATATAAACAACATAACTAACATATAGAATCAGATCTAGATGTTTACCTCTTCGATTGTTGGCTTAGATCTTGTATATCTTCTTCTTTTGAGCCTAGAGTCACAAATGCAACTCCTCTAATGGTTCACAAACCCCACAAGCAATAAGGCAATATGAGAGAGGGAGAAGGAGGCTAGAATTCAGCCTAGGGTACTCTTGGAATCAAGTGGCAGCCGAATTCATGCCCTAGGGGTCATATTTATAGTTACAGATTACTAGGGTTTCACTCTAAACCCTAATGGACAGCTTAACCACCAAGCAGCCCATGGAACCTTCTGGAATAAGGCCCTTGGACGAAAATATGATGGTTAGCCATCATAATTTCGTTCCCCCTTAAGCCCATTAGGTTTCCTTAACCTAAAACTCAACTATCACACATTTGACAGTTTATGCCCCTTTATTCAATTAATCTCTTTTGACCACTAAATTAACTCTTAATTAATTTATGACCAATACTAATTAAATAAATATGATTTCTCGTTTAATATATTATTCTTATAATATATTAATAAATCATAATACTCTCTCTTTCTCCTTAAATTACCTTGTCAAGCTGCTATGGAGAAGGCAACCCAAAAGGACCATGCACAACCGGGTCAAGTACATACCAAATATAGTTACGGGCTTAGACACTATTCCAACAGTCTCCCACTTGGATAAGTCTAGTAACTATATCTCACATATGACTTCAGAATCCGATTAGCAATCGTAGCTCTTATACTTCGCTGTCAACTCTGATCAACTTGTCCTTTAGATAAGGGATCGTATAATCCTCTGTTCTGGATATTATGTTGACAATGCTTATTGTCCAGCAGTAGTTCCTTGATTTCCGATTTGTTTGGCATAGAATTTAGTTGAACACATCAACTTCATTCTGACCGGGCCCGGCACATAAGTCAAACCAAATCATCAAGTGGCCAATATATCACTTTTATCCTCATAGAATAAAAGGAACAGATCAACTTCGACTCATATGCATCTATCATTTGCTAATGGATCACACACAATAATGTGTTTTATAACATCAAGTTACTGATGCGTTTACACATTATCAATGTATAACCAACCAGCAAACAACAACCATATCTCTATGTTTTAAGACTATATGATGTTATCACTTTGCGATCACTTAAGATAAAACACCACTAAGTGATACAGCAAACTCGGGTTTAATCCAATGCTCAACTCATATTCACAAGCACTCATGAACTTTGCAGCAAACCTTTGCTATGTCCAAAACCTTTCAAACAATCTACAAACAATTCATGACAGTCTTAATTCATATCTACTTCCAAAATATGACCGACTGTGGACCTTTTTGAATAATTATATCATTCAGGAAGTCAAAACATGCAAAATGGAAACAATAGATAACCAACATAAGATAGTAACTTTACTCATAAATAATACAATTTCATTTATTCATCAAATGTCAAGTACAAACTATCTATTACACATTTCCTATCTAATCCAAACTTATATCATCCTTCAGCCCAATGCTCCTAGCGTGCTGCAAGTGTTTGACCCTACTCAGTCCCTTCGTAAGGGGATCTGTTGGGTTCTCTTCTGATGATACCCTCTTCACAACGAGGAGTCCCTCTTCTACCTGATGTCTGATAAAATGGTATTTTCTGTCAATATGTCGAGATCTGCCATGATCTCTCGGTTCCTTGGTCAAAGCAACCGCACCTTCATTATCACAGAAAATTTCCATCGGCTCTTTTATGGATGGCACAACTCCAAGGTCTCCAATGAAGTTCTTCAACCATATAGCCTCCTTTGACGCTTTGCTCGCCGCAATATACTCTGATTCGCACGTTGAATCAGCTACGGTCTCTTGCTTGGAACTTTTCCAAGTCTCTGCTCCTCCATTTAGGGTAAAGACCCAGCCCGACTGTGATCGGAAGTTATCCCGATCCGTCTGAAAACTAGCGTCACTGTACCCTCGTACCCTTAAGTCATCACTCCCACCGAGGACTAGAAACCATTCCTTGGTCCTCCGAAGGTACTTAAGAATATTCTTAACTGCAATCCAATGTGCTCTACCAGGGTTCCCTTGATATCTGCTGACCATGCTTAAGGCGAAGGCCACATCAGGGCGAGTACAAGTCATAGCGTACATGATAGAGCCTACTGCGGAAGCGTAAGGTACTCGACTCATATCAGCTATCTCTGTCTCTGTACTCGGGCTCTGAGTCTTACTCAGCTTGGTATTGCTTTGGATTGGCAACTCCCCTTTCTTGGAATTTTCCATACTAAAACGCTTTAGTACCTTTTCCAAGTATGTATCCTGACTGAGTCCTATCAGTCTCTTTTCCCTGTTTCTAACTATTCTTATTCCCAGAATATAAGCAGCCTCTCCGAGGTCCTTGATAGCGAAACATTTCCCAAGCCAGGACTTGACCTCCTGTAAGGTTGGGATATCGTTTCCTATGAGTAGTATGTCGTCGACATACAATACGAGGAAGCTTACTATACTCCCATTGGCTTTGACATACACACAAGATTCATCTTCGCTCCGCAGAAAGCCAAACTCTTTAACCTTCTCGTCAAAACAAAGATTCCACCTGTGAGATGCTTGTTTCAATCCATAAATGGATTTCTCAAGCTTGCATACTCTATTTGGATGCTTCGCATCGACAAAACCCTCTGGCTGATTCATGTAGACATCCTCAGCCAACTTTCCATTAAGGAAAGCGGTTTTCACGTCCATCTGCCATATTTCATAATCATGAAATGCAGCTATGGCAAGCATCACCCTAATAGACTTTATCTTTGCAACTGGCGAGAAGGTCTCATCATAGTCAACTCCGGGAGTTTGAGTAAAGCCCTTCGCAACCAATCACGCTTTATAAGTATGCACTTTCCCATCCATGTCCGTCTTCTTCTTGAAGATCCACTTGCACCCGACTGTCTTACGACCTGATACATTATCAACCAAATTCCAAACTTGGTTGTCGTACATGGACTGAATCTCGCTGTCCATAGCCTCTTTCCATTTTGCAGACTCTGGGCCTGCCATGGCTTCCTTATAGCTGCTAGGTTCATCCAAATTTACTAGTGTACTATCACTAATAAATGTATCCCCTTCAGTAGTAATATGAAAACCATAAAACTGGGGTAGAACACTAGCCCTAGTGGAACGTCGAAGAGGTAGGGACTCGTCAATAGGTTCAACAGGAGTTTCCTCCTCAAGTTGAGTGCCAGTGTCCGAGGTTCCTTCATCGCTTTGATCTTGAATCTCTTCAAGTTCAATTTGCCTCCCACTGTCTTCTTGGCTTATTAATTCCCTTTCTCGGAAAACCCCTCTTCTAGCAACGAAGACAACATTGTCACTCGGTCTATAGAAAAGGTAGCCAAAATACTTCTGCGGATAGCCAATGAAATAACACTTCTCACTACGAGGTTCTAGTTTGTCGTGAGTCTCTCGTCTTACGAAAGCCTCGCAACCCCAAACCTTGATATGTGCCAAGGAGGGAGCCTTCCCTGTCCACATCTCGTGAGGAGTCTTGGAAACCTTCTTGGTGGGAACTAAGTTAAGTATGTGGGCGGCAGTCTCTAAGGCATACCCCTAGAAAGGTATTGGTAACGAAGTCCGACTCATCATAGAACGAACCATGTCCAACAAGGTCCGATTACGTCTCTCAGCCACACCATTCAATTGTGGCGTTCTCGGAGGCGTCAATTGCGAAACGATTCCGCATTCTTTTAGATAGTCGTGAAACTCAAGACTTAGGTACTCTCCTCCTCGGTCTGACCGAAGCATCTTGATTTTCCTGCCCAGCTGATTCTCCACTTCATTCTTAAACTCTTTGAACTTTTCAAAGGTTTCCGACTTTTGCTTGATCAAGTAGATATATCCATATCTGCTATAATCATCTGTAAAAGTCACGTAGAAGCGGCAAGCATCCCTTGTGGTGGATATAAAGGGCCCACACACATCGGTGTGTATGAGATCCAATAAACCCTCACCCCTTTCACAAGTGCCAGTAAAGGGTGACTTGGTCATCTTCCCAAGTAAACAAGACTCACACGTGTCATCGTCCCTAAGGTCGAATGACTCCAACACTCCATCCTTTTGGAGTTGGGCTATGCGTTTCTTGTTGACATGGCCAAGGCGACAATGCCACAAGCATGCTTTGTCTAGACTAGTAGACGAATCAATATTCAAAATATTATTTCCAAAATTATCAACAATCATCACAGATTCATAAATCCCATTACAAGGTAATGCATTGAAATAAAAGACACCATTCAAATAAACACTAATAGAACCATTATTATTATCAAACGAATATCTGAAACCTTGTCTAAACAACCCGTGAAAAGAAATAATGTTTCTTGCCATATCTGGCGAATAACAGCAATTCTCTAAATCTATTCCTAACCCATTACTCAACATTAAAGAATAAACACCGACTTTGGTCACAGGCGAAGATCTTCTGTTTCCCATAATCAGGTTCATCTTCCCATGTTCCATCTCCCTACTTCTTTTTAATCCCTGCAAATCAGAACAAATGTGGTAACCACATCCTGTATCAAGAACCCATGAAGTAGCAAATGATGAGTTATTAGATTTAATAGAATACATACCTGCAAATGTAGGCTTGATCTTCCCATCTCTTATGTCCTGCATATATTGAGGGCAGCTTCGCTTCCAGTGGCCCTTTTGGTGGCAATAGAAGCACTCTGCTTCTTTAGGATCGGAAGAGGGTTTAACGGAGCCAGCTTTGGTCCCACTTGAGGACGAACCATCACGGGGTTTCCCCTTATGGTGGCTCTTACATGGAGCCTTCCTCTTTTTGCCCTTTCCTTGACCTATTGCCATCACAGGAGCGGCCACAGCAGGGGACGGTGCAACGGATTTGTCTTTGAGGTTGCTCTCAGCAGTCCTCAAAAGTCCTTGGAGCTTGCTCAAGGAGACCTCCTCTTTGTTCATATGGTAGGTCATCCTAAACTGATTGTAGCAGGAGGGCAAGGAGTGGAGGATTATGTCGATAGCCAAATCTTCATCAAAATTAACATTAAGTTTGAGAAGACGATCAACATACCTCTGCATTTTCTGCAAATGAGAGGTTAGGGATTCTCCACTCCCCATCTTAGCGGTGATCATGTTGGTAATGATCTCATAGCGCTCTTGCCTCGCGCTCTGGTGATACCTGTCCAGCAAATCCTGATGCATTTCATATGGATACATGTCCTCATAGGACTTTTGGAGTTCGAGGTTCATGGTGGCCAGCATGATGCAGTGAACTTTCGTGGCATCACGCTCGTGGGCCTCAAAGGCGGCCAGTTCCTCAGGAGTAGCAACATCTGGGATGATCTTCTCAAGCTTTTCATCGAGGACATATTCTTTGTCCTCGTAGCGTGTGATCATGCGAATGTACCTCATCCACTCGTTGAAGTTTGAACCATCAAATGTCACTTTCTGACACAAGTTCATCAACGAGAATGACCCAGAAGCGTTGTTGTTGTTGTTGTTAGCAGACATCTGAAAAAGAAAGGAACAAAGTTTGATTAGAATTGAATCCCTAATTAAACACCCAAATGAGAAATTAGGGCTAGGATCCAACAACATTATTTACAACTTAGAAAGGGATGCCGTACTCTAAAAGTAAATAATTTGAAGGTAAGTGAATGATGATTCACTAATTCTCACCATGAAAAACGAAAAAAAAAACAATTTAGGTTTTAAATGTATTGAAAACTCCTAGATCTTTGAGATTCATTGAACTTTTCAATGGCATGTTTAAATCTCGATATGCATTTCAGATTTGCGACTGGGATGCCGAGGATCGCAAACAAATTTGTGAATAACCATGCGAATTAACGTGGTGCACTCAATGTCATTATCACCTAATCAATGTGCCGGTAAACCACACACGCTCCATTGATCTATGACAAACATCAAGTCACCCTTCGCTACCTATGTCATCCCCAAATTGATGTGCCGGTTAACCACACGCGCTCCATCAACGTTTGACAAGGGTACAAAGTGTAATTCCATGGATTAGCATCATTTTCACATTTTACCCTAAAGTAACTAGGAATGGGAATTTGCAAAAAAAAAAAAAAACATGTAGTTACTTTATATTCAACATTATACTTTTAATGAGTAGAGGGTTGCCCTATCCTACCCGTTCGGCTAACGACCCTCCACCAGTCAAGCAAGTGGTAGGTGTGAGTGTACACCCATTAAGCGCCATTTTATAGGCAGCAACCTTATACCCACCTTATAGACCGGCTTCGTGAATGAGGCCTACTAATGGTAAGACTAGCATTTAAGTTATACATATATATTAATTAAGCTTGTAATATATAATAGTATAGGGTTGAATTTTAAACTTGTAAAATTCTAAGGGTTTGAAATTTAAATTATTCAAAATTAAACTTTTAATTACAAAATTCAAATTTCAAAACTTGAGGGCAAGTTTTGGACTTTTCAAAACATAAGGGATCAAATAACAAATAATTCAAATTAACCAATTAATTTCATAATTATATATATTTGACCTAGTCTTAATTTTAGTCATTAGATAATTACCAAATAATTTTTAAATAATCCATATTTATCACATTAATAACTAATATTTAAAAATATTTGAAATTATCTATTCTTTTGGCAAGGATAAACACTTAATATAGATAAAATTCGGATTTTAACTTCATAAAACAATTAAGCATCAAGTCCAAGTCAAAACAGCAGCCAAAAACCCGAAAAACCCTAATTCTGACAAACTGACTCGCCGAGTCAGGCCTGGACTCGCCGAGTAGGGGCCAACTCGCCGAGTCTAGGTAGTGACTCGCCGAGTTGAGTCGGGCAGGGACCAAAAATCGTTTTCTCAGCAAATAAAGCAGTTAAGCATCATATACAACTGAAACCAATCAAAGCTCTGATACCACTGATGGGTTATATGCATAAGAAACATTCCTATGTGCTCATACAAACCCTAATGCTTGGATCTAGGTTTCACTATTGAACATGCTTTGATTCCAAGACTTACAAACCCTAATCTAGCATATAAACAACATAACTAACATATAGAATCAATTCTAGATGTTTACCTCTTCGATTGTTGGCTTAGATCTTGTATATCTTCTTCTTTTGAGCCTAGAGTCACAAATGCAACTCCTCTAATGGTTCACAAACCCCACAAGCAAGAAGGCAATATGAGAGAGGGAGAGGGAGGCTAGAATTCAGCCTAGGGTACTCTTGGAATCAAGTGGCAGCCGAATTCATGCCCTAGGGGTCATATTTATAGTTACAGATTACTAGGGTTTCACTCTAAACCCTAATGGACAGCTTAACCACCAAGCAGCCCATGGAACCTTCTGGAATAAGGCCCTTGGACGAAAATATGATGGTTAGCCATCATAATTTCGTTCCCCCTTAAGCCCATTAGGTTTCCTTAACCTAAAACTCAACTATCACACATTTGATAGTTTATGCCCCTTTATTCAATTAATCTCTTTTGACCACTAAATTAACTCTTAATTAATTTATGACCAATACTAATTAAATAAATATGATTTCTCGTTTAATATATTATTCTTATAATATATTAATAAATCATAATACTCTCTCTTTCTCCTTAAATTAGCTTGTCAAGCTGCTATGGAGAAGGCAACCCAAAAGGACCATGCACAACCGGGTCAAGTACATACCAAATATAGTTACGGGCTTAGACACTATTCCAACAACTACATCTCATTAAAAGTATAATGTTATTAAAGAAAGTACTAGAACATTATTTTATAAAATCCCAACTCTAGATACTTTAGAAAAAATGTGAAAAGTATGCTAATCCATGAAATTGCACATAATGCTTTATTGGTCGTTAGTGGAGCGTGTGTGGTTAACCGGCACACTAAAAGGTACTAATAAAGAGTAGTAATGGGTATCTCATAATTGTCATTTTGATGGAGCGTGTGTGGTTTACCGGCACATCAATAGTTAATGATAAAGACAATGAGGTTACCAAGCACATCTGCATGGTTATTCACATCTTGTTTGTGATCCTCGGCATCCCAGTCACAAATAGAAGAGCATTATCCGAGATTAAAACATGCCATTGAATAGTTTCAATGTATCTCAAAGAATCTAGGAGTTTCCAATACATTTAAAACTTAACCTTCTTTTTCGTTTTTCATGGTGGAAATTGGTAAATCGTCATTTACCTACCTTCAAATATTCTGCAAATTGGATTACGGCATCCCTCTTCCAATTTGTGGAATGTTGTGTTGGATCCTAGCCTCGATGTTTCATTTGGGTGTTACATCAAGGATTCTTATTAACTAACTTGAATTTTCTCCCGTTTTGTAGATGTCTGAATCTAACCATGGTCTTCCCAAATCTAAAGGAAAAAGTATTCCTGCTCAAAGTCTGTTCCACTATGAAGGTGAAAGATCAATCCCTACCATGTGGACTAACTTGATTCCACTTCCTCCACCTTCTCCCGTTGTTCTCCCAAACCTACAAGTTCGAAGGCTTGAAAAGTTCAAGCTCAGTCAAGCCCTTTTGGCAAGTAAACACGAAGATGGGAAACCTGTGTGTGCACACGTCTTATAGATGAAGTCACACATTGATAGGTTAAGCATGTTTGGTGTCGAGATTTCAAGTGAGTTGGCTGTTGACTGGGTTCTTCAGTCACTTCCTGAATCATATAGTGAGTTCGTTAGAGAGTACTATATGATGGATCACGGCGTGACCCTCATTGATCTCACCTATTTGCTTATAGCTGTTGAATCAGCAATGATTTGGCGTGCTGATCAAGCAAATTTGTCTGGTGAATCAAACTCCCAAACTTCAAGGGACATTGAAAATGATGACATTGGAGATCCAGAAAAGGTAAACTCTGAGATTGTTCCTTGTGTCATTCCAAAAGAGTCCATTTGCTTTTATTGCCAAGAAAAGGGGCATTGGAGACGAAGCTGCCCTATCTACCTGAGAGATCTAAGAAATGGGAGAGTCTAGTGTCATGACTCCTCCTTCGGTATAAAATCCACTATCTAACTCCATCAAGTTCCTATTCATTGATTCTTAATACATAATGTGATAAGATTACATTTGAATGCTTTGCAGGATGAGAGGAAAGAGAGGAAGCTTGATGGAAAATCAAGATGAGTCTGATCACGAAGAAATGGATCACCGTCGCATGGATTCGAAGATCAGATTTTGAGCTTAGAAAGTTATGATAGATTTGTTAGGAATAAATACATAGTTTTTCAGTTGATTTTGCATTGTAAGGACAAGTTTTCCGCTGCTTTTATGAATAAAATAAAATTTTTGGTTTGAATAATTTTATATATCCTTGCAATGAAGTCGTTATGAAAAATTGATGTATTGTTTTTGATTCTTAATTATGTCATTTGTGGAAATGTCGAGAATTTGCCAAATGAGGAAAGATTCTCATCGCCCAAGCTTCAATTGGACAGAAACTTGGAGTCATGCAACTTGATTGCGTGATGAATGAGAAACTTCATATTTGGAAATTACACTAATTCTTTGACAAAGTGTCAAGAGAAGGACTAGGAGATCAAGTACACTAGGTTGTACATTGATCAAGTTCACCACGAGAGTGATAAAGATATTCGTCATGATTTACTAAAGTTTAGTGAATATGGTTATGCTTATAAGATTAAATATAATTCTGAGTTGATTGAAAGAATTTCAATCAATGGCAGAACGAATAAGAAGAATCAAGTAGGCAGAAAGATAAAAGTATCTCTATTCTAAGAAGAAGGGAGAGTAACTTTTATTGTGTTTTATGATAAGTCTTAATGATTAGGAACCATATCTCAGTTGATCCTCTAAGTAAGTCTTAGTACATTTGCATGTCTAAGAAGAGGAATCGAGAATTGTGGAAATGGTCAAAATCAAGAAGTCACTCATACTTCGTTCCAACATCAAGTCTTAGAGTTATACTCCAAGATTGTGAATTGAGTGACAAGTCTCAAGAAGGTTTATAACACTCATCAAATGTGGAATTTGAAAAAGTTTTCTTATTCTTGCACATTTAAAATTTGTAAGTTGTGATGTATTGGATAAGACAAAGACCAACTAGGACAAATTTTGTGAAGTGTTTTGTCTTGATAAGAACCACACTAACTCTTGAATATTTGTTTTGTCGAGGAAAGTTTCCTGACAAGAGAATCGTATATGTCAAGAGGTCAGTGGGAGTTTTAATGATCTTGAAAAAGGTTTCAAGAACTAATCAAGAATAAACCTTATCGATCATCACTAGCACACGACTTGAGGTTTATAGCCTATCGTGGATGAAATACTCATTTTCTATGCCATTCCAATTGAATTAATTATGCAAGTGAGTTCTATGAGTTCTCATGTGAATGCATAAAGACATAGCACCTTGATCAATGGAAAGTACATTGATAAGTAAGGATGAGTTGATAAACCACTTGGAAGACATGGTGGGCACTCGTGTTACCATGAGGCAAGAAATCGAGATTGAGAAAGTTCAGTCCATATGAGTTTGGATTTGTCACAAACTTTGGTTTTGACAAATTCACATGGATAGGAACTTATACACCACAAAATCTAAGTGTCATAAGATTACCTCCTTCATGAAAATGACTGTGAGGAAACGCTTTCACTAAGAGAGATTTTAAGAAGATAGCAATTGTAGAAATTGTATTCTCAAATTCGATTATGGTTACGGCATCCCTTTCCATAGTTCGAATTATGAGATTTGACAATTAGTCTGAACATTTGGGACTTAGTGACATAAGTTCTGAATTTGTCTAGACACACATATGAGCTTTCTAAGGCAAAGGTGTATGATTTTAAGAAGCTTTGATAAAGGCTTATCAAAGCATTAGGTATTAGAAATATGAACTTAAGGAATTCAATAAGCATTGTTCTCTGGAAGTTTAATTGTTTTCTGAATACATGTCAAAGCTAGTGGAAGCATAAGTGTTATGCTGGTAAGAAAATAATCATCATGTTAGTGGGAGCATGATTATTATGGTAAAGTATTGCGAGTTAGCAATATTAATTATAGAAAACAAAGATTCACTTTGCAAAGTTGTAATGTTTGAAAAGTTGTTTTGCTATAATTAAGGGAGAGAATATTATACTTCATTTCAAAATTCTAAAGCTTAGATCGAGAAATGTTAATAAATTTAGTCAATGATATATAGTGCATTCTCAAATTCGATTATGATCACGGCATCCCTCTTCATAGATCGAATTGTGGGAACAGGACACATAAAATATTATGGCAGAAGGATGATAAAGTATCACTTCTTTATGTGAGACATTATGCATCATGTCCAATACGCTTCGGGTATAGGATCGATTGCATATGTTGTAATATTTTACCATTCTAAAGTTTTCCAAATGCCTAGGGCATTAAGAGGGAAAAAGGAACTAGAATCGGTTTTGACTAAAATAATTAAACAACTATCAAAGGAAAATCTGAGGTTCACTGAGGATTTATCGTTTGTGAGTAGTTAGAAGTATAGTACTGAATGGGCTATATTGACATTATTATGAATAGATAAGATTCTATTAAGAATAAGTTGTCATATGGCAAATATGGAAATGTCTCCATATTGGGAGTTGGATGTTGAGAGTCTGTGTCTAGATTAGAAACTTTTATACAAGAAGGATATTCAAAGGAATGTACTTTGAATGTGAGACTTCACGTCTATGGAATTATCTTGTAACAATTTCCGATAGAGTACTTTGTAATTTCATTGGCCAAAGTCTTGGTGACTTTTGTGCTATGACTTTGCGAAAGGATCGTTGCATAAAATGTTAGAATCTAGCATATTCTAGTAGTTTCAAGAACCTTGTGTTCTAACACTAATAATAGGGATTGGGAATTGTGAAATGAGCATCATTGTAAAGGTTTTTCAATTGATTTATTTCACAAAGTATGGACCATAGGAAACCAAAGTGTGCATGCTTGGAGCATGGGACAATTGTGGTTATAATTCAAGTAATAAGTTGATTTTCTGAAACTATAAGCAATGAATAATGAGTAATCAATATGGTGTTTAAATAAAAGTGTTTTTATTTACGCTCAAAAGCTTTGGGGCCATATAGGATTAATATTATTATTGCGTTTCACTTAGCATGTTTTGACTTCCCGAATAATAAGATTATTCAAACTCCACAGTCGCTCGTACTTTTGGAAGTAAGTAGTGAATCAAGACTGTCATGAACTGGATTGTAGATTGTCTAAGGATAGACATGGCAATAGATTTGCTGCAACGTTCATGAGTACTCAGAAATTGAGATTTGAGTATTGGATAAACCCACGCTTAGAGTATTACTTCAAGGAATTCATCACGAGTAATACTGAGATGATAATATCTATGATCTTGAAATAGAGATATATGAGTTGTAATTTGCAAGTCGGCTATACATTGGTGATATGAAAACGCATCAGTAACTTGGTGTTATAAAACATATTGTCATGTATGGTTTGATGAGTAAAAGAAACAAGCATATGAGTCAATGTTTATTCGTTCCTTTTGCCCTAACGGGAAAATCGATATATGTGGGCCCCTCGATGATTTGGTGTTGACTTATGCGCTAGGCCCAGCCAGGACTGAATTGATGTGTTCGATTAGAAGTCCTATATCATCACAAATCAGAAATCGGGAAACATAGATTCTGGACAAAGAGATTGATTGTATTCCATGTCTTATGTCTGGGGATATCTTGCAGAACGAAGGATTATATGATCACTTATCTTAGGACTCGTAACTGACTGGGTCAGAGTTCGGCAGCAGCTTTTTGGAAGCTACAATTTGCTGGTCAAATTTAGAAGGCATACTAGCAATTATAGTTACAGACTTATCCAAGTGGGAGACTGTTGGATTAGGTGTCTAAGCCCATAACTATAATTGGTATGTACTTGAATTGATAGCAGCACAGTCCTTTTGGGTTGCCCTCAAACCTAGCAACCGGACAAGGAAATTATGAAAGGAGAGATATTAATTTATTATAAGATTAATAAATTAATATAAATGAATTTATTAATATGTTAAAAGATTAATATATTAATAAGAAATCATTTTGTTTAATTAATTGTTAGCCAAAAAATTAATCAGAATTAATTTTGGGGTTAAAAGAATTAATTATAAAGTGCAGGGACTAGTTTGCAATTATCTAATAGTTGAGTGGAAGGCTCCAGAACCTCCTTGGAAGGAGGTGGACGAAATCTATAGGGGAAACCCTAAGGATTTCGTCCAAGGGGGCTTGGATAAGGCCTTTGGCTTTGCTTAGGCCCTAAGCAAGGAGCATTAGGGTTTTTCCTAAACCCTAGATCCCTCAACTATATAAGGAGCCTCCTGGTTCACATTTTGGTCACTCTTTCTTTGGAGGAAACCCTTAGGGCCGAAAATTGCATACTCCCTCTCTCTCCTTCTACTTTCCTTCTTGCTAGTTTGGGTGTGATTCCATTAGAGGCATTACACTTGTGGTGCTAAGCTTCCAAGAAGATCAAGATCAAGATCAAGGGAATCATCAATTGTTTACTATAACAATTGAAAGGTATGTAATTACTAAACCCTAGTTTGTAAATTTCGATTATAGCCTCTCTCCTCTAGGTTTCTTGTTTTGCAATTCAAAGTTGTATGTTCAATAGATAAAACATAGATCCAAAGTAGGTTGCATGTGAACTTAGGAATTGTTTTCTAGTTTATTTGTTTTACCTAAAACCCATCAGCATTTTCATTCGTACATAGCCTCAAGTGGTGAGGTCTTTATGTTGGTGTGAAAACTATCTTTATAGAAAAAAACTCAATTAACTCCAATGAGTATCCCATGTAATTTCCAAAGTCTGTCATACAGGTTCGGAGCATATTACCCAAGTTGGGATGGTTCTTTCATTCTAACCTTTGGGGATAATAAGTTATACTTTTTTCTAAGCGCATACCCCAAGACTTCTAATGATTGTCAAGATTGTTAAGTGAATCTACTATCTTAGTGATAAATGATAGAGATCGGCACCGCATGCATTCTGACTAAGTCCTCGGCATACATCGTGATCAACCTTTCTATTACGTTTGTTTCTTTGATTAGCGGGAAGTGACGAATTTAGCCAATCTGTAGACTACTACCTGAATAAAATTGAAACCATTAGGTTTCTTATGCAGCTTTGATATGAAGTCCATTGACATTGGTCCCACATTTTCTCGGGTATTTCATATTGCTGCCCTAATCCCGAGTGTTTTGTTAAATTCTGCCTTTGGTACAGGTTTGATATTTTCCCACTCAAGTGGCATTCTTTGCTTTCGTGCATGATGACCATTTGATTTTCTATAGATATAAGCACATTAGGACAGAGCCTGGATTGATGGGACATTTTAACATGTGATCTTTATTCAAGACTATGCTTTCGTGATCACTGCACTTAAGCATACAGATTTGGTTCACAAAGTATCACTCCTGTCATCCCTACACTTGACCTTTTTATCCAGTCTTCAGAGAGCTATACTTGTAAAGCTTTTCTCTCTCAGGGTATTGAGTAAAACTTCTCGAAATGCATTCATTATTGGATATGCTCACATCCAATCCTTCAAGGATTGTTATTTTAATCATTTGGCTATAACTTATATAGATCTTGCCATTGCGGTTAACAAAACTTTGAAGGTTCCTCAATCATTGTTTAGGGGAAGGCTGAATATTGATGAATTCGAAGATGGTGAAATAATCCACCAACCCTTTGGTGTTGTGTTCCAAGGGAAGAAAATAAAAGGAAAGCTGACAAAGTTCCTGTTTCAGACAAATGACATTGACAGGTACACATCGAACATTTTGCTCTGTATCAACAATTGCAATAAGAATAACAATGAAGACAAAGGGGAGGTTCGAAAAATCAATATTTGGTATGTAAAGATTAGAAAAGAGTTACTACAGATACTGAAGAGACTGGCTTGAAGATTTCGATTATTCTCATAAAGGGGGAGAATGTAGAGTCGAAAGTTGTTGTGAGAGTCGAAAGTAGTGTCTTTATGTTTGAGTCTGTAACTAACGCATGGTTAAGGACTTTTATTATCTTATCTATTTACAAGGCATTTTAGTGTTTCATGTGTAATGACTAGTCTTTGTAGTTTTTGGTCTGTGAGTACCCTATAAATAGAGTAAGTACGTAGAAGTTAGAGTGGTGAACTTTCTCATAATTACTCTTGTACTCTCGAAATCTCTTTGTATCATTCTAGACATCAATTGTGCTAAACAGATCTTATTTAAATCTTTGTGTTTATTACTGCTTTCGTTAATCGAGTGATTCAAACTCATTCTAAACAGTCTTCAATTGGTCAACAAGATGAACGAGTTTATGTAATTTGCGTTTTTTCATGATCCTACCACCAAATCACCTTTTTTGTTACTGGCATTAAAAAAATGATCAAGTACATGGAATCGTCATTGACCCCCGCGGGTATAGACATAAAAGTGCGTCAAATGGTCCCAGAGGTTAAGAATAGGATGGAGAATTTATTTAAGACCTACTTGGAAAGATTTGATAATGGTGGGTCTTCTCAACAAGATGCGAGTCAAATAGTTAGTGATTGTGATGATGATAATGATTTTTTGACGAATTTCCTTGTACGGGAGGTAGCAACTCGGATCCAATGGATAACAAGTTATGAACCTATTTGCAAGAGAATATAGTGAAATATAAAAAAGATTTTGAATTCTCGGTTGGATGGGAAAATATTATTACTTTTTTTTAGTTTTTCATAGTTTCTTTATAAATTAATGTCGTTACAATTTAATTCTTTTTTTGTTATACATATTGACGATACAAATCTCAAGTGTGGCATTCGAGCCCGCATTTAGCACATGTGGTAGAGTTGTAAGTGAGTATCAGACTAGTTTATCGACGTTGATAGTTGAAGCTTTGTTACGCACCCAAGATTGGGTGAGAAAGTCTACAAATATGATAATTGACAACATTGAAAAATCTTGAAGGATGATGATATAGCTTTAGATAAAAAAAATTTACAATCTTTGTAGTTTTTTTATACAATGATTACTTTTTATTAAATACTAATAACATTTTCATTTTGTTTCTAAATGTACAAATTACGCAAGTTTTAAACATGTTACATTTAGATGACAAAGATAAGTGGAAAAGGACAATAAAAGATTAGATTATGGCGTTTGTTAGTTGGATTCATTTTAATGTTTAAAATATGATTTTTGGTGTTACGATAATTACTTTTGTATGTTTGTGTTAAGATTGTTAAATTTTGTTGGTGAACTTGATTTATATGATAGTTGCTTTTATATGTTAGTTTCTTTTATTTGGAAAATTAATTTTGCATGAAATATGATAAAGTCATTAACTTATGTGATTCAATGTTCAAACAAATGGTATGTACAATCAAACCAAAAACGTATTCGTTTTAATTAGTTATAACGTATCAAGACCAACAAAATATTCGTTTTAAAAAGTTGTATCAAACCCAAAAATACGTTTTAATGAATTGTATCGTATGCATGTAAAGTGGTACCTGTCCAAGAACCGGAAGACCTGGACCCGGACCTGGACCTGAACCGGTAAGCCTCGTTCGGTTCGGTCCATGGTCTATAATACTCTACGAAACTGGTCTGGTCCAGAGACGGTCTGGTCGAGTTCGGTCCGGGCCAAATTCTTACCCCTACCTGACACCCTATTCAAATCCTCTTCATTTTTAGTTTCTAGAAACACTGCTATTGCTTGCCATTGTCGGTTGTGTTTTAGATTATAGAAAACCTTAACCTTATTGTTCTGAATCTTCGTACAAGCATTGATATGAACCTTCCTCTCCCCATCTATTCAAGTTCCTAGATCCAAGGGCCAACCTACCTCCAACATTTGTTCAAGGTGAACCCTAGCATCACCAAAAAATGTATTTTTAGGTTAGCAACTTCATCGGAGAGAGAGAGAGAGAGAGAGAGAGAGAGAGAGAGAGAGTGTGTGTGTGTGTGTGTGTGAGTGAGTGAGTGTGTGTTAGAGGAGGATATCTGATTGTCGGAGGAGATCGAAGATATTAGATCTTGAAGTATCTGGACGGAGGCAGGTGATTGTGAATCTGGATGGAGGTGGAAGATGGTAGATCTAGCTTGCGGTGGCCGCAACACTAGAGCTAGTTGGGTTAGGGTTTAATGAAAGTGTTGTGTGGGTGAGGTGGGGTGGCTTATTAGGTGGTTGTTAAGATTATGTTATTTATTTTTTGTTTTCTTTTAATCTTGTAAATATTATAAAAGATATAAATGTAAAGGAAACAAGAAAATCATAATTGAAAATTAGTCTTTTCAAGTGTATTTAAAATTTTATGAGACCAAATATAAATGATATTTTAAATTTTGGACCTATTATGCGTGGAAAAAAAATTAGATTCAAACTATATTTTTCGTTTTTCGGAGTAACACACAAAACAAATTTGCAATTTACTTTTTAGTTTACAAAAACCCTAGTCTTGCAACTTTAGCATTTTTTTAATTTATATTTTGGAGTTGTAAATGTTTTAGATATGTTAATCATCTTGGTTAACATTTAGGTGCATGATTCTTTGTTATTGAGAGTTTATGTAGTTAGGTTTTAGTTTTAATTGTTCTAAACATTTGTTTGTAGTTAAGATCTTTTTTTTATAACTGAGGACTCCAACCGACATGTCTTTGACGACCTTGATGCAACATCGAGGCTCACACATGTCTAGCAGAACACTTGGTTCAGTTTAAACATCTCAAACACTTGGTTCAGTTTCAACATCTCATGGGGGGAAGAAAGGGGGCTAGTGGTCATCTTTTGATTGAAACCCTCCTGAAACTCGAACTCATGATCTCCTATGGGAGAAAGAAGGAGTGTCATTTGTTTTATCCATATGCATCATTGGAAGGTTTTCTTTCTCTTCAATAGACATTTCTTGCTATTCCATTCGTTTTTAAGAACATAGACAAACATATTATAAAATATAATTGTATCAGTTTTATAAAACACTAAATACATGATTTTATTAACACAATTAGTTTTTTGTATATCATGCATTGCAGATGTTATTTAAGTTGCGTTTCAACTACTAATAAAAAGATCAATTAAATAAAATATTAGAGTAGTGTATCTCAAAAGAAACATACACCTTTGGATATGAAAACTCAACCTTTGTTTCTTGAGTTCGAAATTGGTATTAGTATATTCATAAAATCCAAGATTAAAAATTATAGTGAAAAGGAAATGAGAAATATAAGGCTAGATAGTTGTTTCAAGTTACAAGTAAGCACTAACAAGTCTTTTATAAATTAAATATTGAAGACAGACAGCAAATGATAAGCCAATGGAAGAGAAAAGGTGAAGGAGCATTAGCGTTAGAATTAGTATTTAAATGTCATGGCATGCATGATTGGCATATAATAATCTGTCTAACTTTAAGCATTAAGTTATAAAACATGGCGCCATTCAAACGTAAAAGTATATTACTCCACTTAATTATGGTATTTATCAATGTAAATTTAGATGTCCAATATTAATTCTAATCAATTGGTAATGTAATAATTAATAAATCACGATGGTTTAATATTCAAATTTATAAATCTCTATTATAAATAATATTTAAATCACCATTTAAGTAATATTAAATAAATATTCAAATTCAAATCTCTATTAAATAATATATTATTTTCCAGATTTAAAACGTTTTAAATTTGTTAATAATCCATTTCATATTTCTTCAAATATGAAATTTTAAAAATAAACAATGAAACCCTAATCCGAGTGGCTCACATCGTGACTAGAAGGTAGCCACAACGTAACTGCGATTAGGTTTCTTCAATTTCTAATTTTTCTTCATCTTTTCAATTGCAAACAACCATTTACAAAAAAATAATATGGATTAAGGGTGCTAGTAATTATAAAGCAATGGCTTTGATACTATTGTTGGATTTTCTATGCATGGAATATATTTAACCTAGGTAGTGGAAAACTCAATCTATGATATACCTGAGTGTACATGCACCGTAGGATCTATGCCTTTATACTAATTACAACTACCCTATGAAAACATAAAAACATAAAGAAGAAAAACATACCTCTTATTTAACCATTAATCTCCATGATTGATATCTTGTCCTCATGAAGTTGTTTGGATGAGAGGACCCAAACTAGTATCCCTCTAATGCTATCACATCCAATGATACCAAAGAGTGGAATGAATATAACTAGGAGAATGGTCAATTTCAAAAACCCTAAGAGGATTAGAAATTGTCCTTATGGAGGGTGGGGGGGGGGGAGGAAGAAGGGTTGGCGAAACTTCAAGCGTAGGTGCAAGGAAGAATGAAATCCCTCATACCCTATTTATAGCATTGGATCTTTTCTTAGGTTTTTGTACTCCTTCCCATGTGGGATGTTGTGTTTTTTGTCTAATCCTAATTACATAAGGGTTTTGGAACATTCCTGATCAACCAACTATTAATTAATTGAATATTCAACCCTTAATTTATTAAATTGTTATTTAATTCCTAAATATATTTTCCAATTAGTTTCTAATTAATTATTAAACATAATAATTAATAAACTAATTTATCCTTTATTTATTCTACTCAATTTGGGTCTTGAGGGCAACCCAAAATGACTCTATTATTATTAGAAATATTACCAATAGTTAATAATCTTTGACATTCATTCTAACAATAAGGAGCTGACTAAGCTAACAGTAAAAAACCATTATCCACTTCCGAGGGTCGACAATTTATATGATCAGCTTCAAGGTACATCTTGGTTTTCCAAGATTGAGTTGAGATCGGGGTTATCCTCACATGAGGGTCAGAGATGAGGATGCT
The DNA here is from genome assembly GCF_002870075.4 of Lactuca sativa. Classification (NCBI taxonomy): domain Eukaryota; kingdom Viridiplantae; phylum Streptophyta; class Magnoliopsida; order Asterales; family Asteraceae; genus Lactuca; species Lactuca sativa. The sequence continues at coordinate 1,975,075 of NC_056626.2, read as the reverse complement.
CAAAACACGGCGAACTATGAGTTTGTTGTGATGCCATTTGGGCTCACCAATGCACCCATAATATTCATCGACCTCATGAATCGGGTTTATTGGCCGATGTTGGATCGATCAATGGTTTTCTTTATTGATAATATCTTGGTCGATTCCAATACCAAGGAGCAACACGAGGAGCACTTGAGGGGGGGGGGGGGTCTTGAGACTTCGATGAATAGAGAAATGTTTTGCAAAGTTCCAAATATGAGTTTTGGATGCATGAGGTGCGGTTCTTGGGTCACCTAATCAACCAGAAGAATATTTTGCACGATCCGGCCAAGATTGAGGTCATGATGCATTGGGAAGTCCGGTGGTCTCCATTAGAGATTTGAAACTTCCTAGGTTTAGTAGGGTATTATCAGAGATTCATTCACGATTTCTCTAAAATCGCAATTCCCGTGAACCATTTAACGAAGAAGAATGACTCTTTTCTGTAGGGCCTAAGTAGTAGGTGACATTTGAAACTCTCAGGCAGAAGCTGTGCGAGGCTCCAATATTGACCCTTCCCTAAGGTATGGAGGATTTTTTTTTGGATTATTGTGATGTATCGATTATGGGTTTTGGTATGGTACTTATGCAGATGGGTCATGTGATCGCATACACTTTGAGGCAGTTGACGCCTCTTTAGGCGAATTATCCTACTCATGATCTAGAGTTGTGGGTTGTTGTTTTCGCCCTTAAGATGTGGCAACATTACTTGTAAGTGGTCCGGTGTATCATTTACACAGATCATAACAATTTGAGATATTTGATGGATCAGCTGAACCTAAATATGAGACATCACCGGTGGGTGGATGTGGTGAAGGATTTTGATTGTTAGATTCTATATCATCCTGGGAGGGCCAACATAGTGGTTGATGCCTTGAGTCGCAAAGTGAATTGTGCTCCTATCAGAGACCTATGCTTGAGGATGACTATCACTTAACCACTATTATATTTGATCAGAGAAGCATATATTGAGGGATTAAAGGAGGAGAATAGGAAGAATGAAAATATCAAGGGTCAAATTTCTACTTTTGTTAGAGATATTTGGGGTTTTGTTGACTCTTGCGGCAGGGTGTGGGTTCCCATTTCTAGTGGATTTTAACAAACATTGTTGGAGGAAGCGCATAAGTCCAAGTTTTCAATTCATCCGGGTGTTATGAAAATATACAGGGATCTGAGACTTATCTATTAGTGACCCTGTACGAAGAGTGAGATAGCTTGGTATGTGTAGCAGTGATTGACTTTCCGGAAATTCAAGACCAAACATCAAAGACCCCACTACAAGATGAATCTATTAGCCATTCACATGTTGAAATGGGAAGAGATGACAATGGATTTCATCACGAAGTTTACAAGGATGACACATAGGGTTTATTTGATATGGGTTATTGTCGACAGGTTGACCAAGAGTACCCACGTCATCCCGATTCAAGAGAGTTCATCCGCCTAGAAGTCAGTCGAGATCTACATCAAGGAGGTGGTTGCACGTCATGGAGTTCCGATTTTTGTTGTTTCCGAACATGATGTTCGTTTTACTTCTAGGTTCTTGAGGAAGTTTCATGAGGATTTGGGTACCCGATTTCTCTTCAGAATTGCTTACCACCCATCAGCTATTGGTCATAGTGAGCAGATTGTTTAGACTCTTGAGGATATGCTTCGTGCATGAGTATTGGATTTTGGTGGGGACTAGGATACTTACCTTCTTTCAGTCGAGTTCTCCTACAACAGTAGCTATCACGCCAGTACTGGTATGCCTCCCTTTGTGTTGCTTTATGGGAGAAAGTGTACGATCCTGATTTTCTGGGGTGAGGTTGGTCAACGAATGATGGGGATCACTGAGGTAGTCCTCAAGACTACGAAGTTGATACAATAGGTGCATGGTAGACTATATACCATGTAGAGCGGACATAAGTGTTATGATGACCAATGTCATTTTGATCTTAAGTTTCAGGTTTGCGATTTCGTGCTTCTAAAGGTGTAACCATGGAAAGGTTGAAAGGTTTTGATACAAAATATAAGTTTGTTTTTCATAAAAATCGGCAACGAAAGTCTTTATAATAACAATTTTATTTTTAGTTTGTAACAAAACCAAACCATCATGGATCCATTTATATAGGTTAGAATGAAATAAAACATGTAAAAATAACCTTTGGAGCCTTTGAACCCACTTGGTATTGGGGTGTTGATGAAGATAGCAAAAATTAGAGGATATTATTTCTCTACAAGTATCCAGCATCAAGAGTAAGGAACTTGGAGTGCTAGTTCCTTCTTGTATTCTTGTGTGTCTTAAGCTTTTAAGTGCTTAACTCAAACAAACACTACACGGGAACAAATCAAGAGGAGCTTTAAACCACCAAAGTAACTTCAAAAGAGAGAGAGGAGGAGGGAGGAAAAACCCATAGTTTTAGAGAGCATAAAAGAAGAAGAAGTGTTAGTTTCTCATGCATAAAGAACTCTTTATATACTTCATGCAAGGTAAGGCCTAACCATTAAAATACTTTAAAGTAATGGTAGCCTTTAGAAGCATGGGACACAGAGCATGGAGGTTGAAAAAGCAACCTCCATCTTATTTTAATATTTGGTCCATACCTCTCAAAAGAGGATGGATTCTTTAATTTTTATAAATTCTAAGTTTATAAAATTTAAACTTTGTCTTTAGGTAAAAGATAAAATAATCCAACTACTAAAATGTTGTGCATGACTTATTAATTCCTACCATATGAAATAATAACTAGTTATACTCTCTTATAATTATTATTTTCATCAAAAAAAATAATTATTCCCTAATTAAAATACAAGAATCGATATTGTTTTTTAATAATCACATTAATAATAAATATACAAAAGGGGCCAAGTTGCTAAAGGTGTGACCCTATAGGGTCATATATTATTAGCAATATCACTCCATAATGATTCTAGGTCATATAGATTCAACAATCTCCCACTTGCACAAGATTCATTATATACTGACATAGATAGTAGTTGACGTCTAGCAACGGGCTACTTCCCCTAACAACATATGAATGGTGTCATCTCATCAACAACCAATTCTAGGAGCTCTAAGCTACAACTGTTACTAACGGTGTGTTAGGTGCATTTCATGCATCCATTTTGTAGTTTTAGTTCATAAAAGTGTATTGCATTTAAGTTTAAACTCATGCATTTTGCATATTTTTCATGATTTTTCATGATTGCAATTCCATTCACACACTTTTGTGATATTTCAGGGACTTTTGAAGGAATAATATTAGTTGAGATGATGAATAAAATATGTGGATGAAGTTTCGGGACCATTAGAGCATCGAGGAGTAACTTAAGAAGACAATGAAGATTTTGAGTTTACATAGATTTACACAGCCGTGTAAATGAAAGCTTTGAGTTTACACGGGCCGTGTAAACGCATACTCATGAGCGATTTACTTCTTGTATTTACACGGCCGTGTAAATGGTCAGTTATAATTTATATGGGTCATGTAAACGTGTCGCCAGTTTTAAAACAGTTGAATCATTTGTAAAAAGGGGACAGCCAGTTGCAAGAGGAGTTAAGTCGTATTTTTGGATAGAAGAAAGCGATTTTGGGAGATTTTGGAAGGGGGTTAACATTTGGAAACACTTTAATTTGCACTTTGTAAGTTGAATTGAGGATTGAACTTGTTGAATTGTAGTTTAACTTAGACATGTGTGGTTGATTCCTATTTCAGTTTTGATTCTTAATTCCTAAGTATGTGCTATTAGGTTGTAATTTACATTTGACTTATGTTTAATATCTAGTAATCTTTGATTTGATCATAATTATGTGTTTGATGGATTCTCTTTTTCACTTGATCAATGAACTAGGGTTCCATTCAATCTAGTTAATCAAATTACGAAATTCGTATATGTTTTATGATTTGATGTTAGTAACATACACTTGATTGGTTGAATTTAAATCAAAATAAGTGTAATCAAAGGTTAAATGTTCATAATCCCAAGCTTAAGAGGAATGTTGAACATTGTTGGTAATTGTTGCAAGAACTCAATGTCCTTCAATGATTTGATGCAAGAACTTATTTGAATCGAATCAATTTAAGGAATTTTAATTTAAAGAGCATGTTTTGAATAAAATACTTTCGTCAACTTAGATATTAGAATTTATTAATATCTAAATTACCAACCTAGATAAAACATGAGTCATAATTATATTACATCTTTTAACATAATACATATGTAGGAATCAGAATAAAAAATGTATTTCGTTTACTGAATTTAATTTTTAATCTTACTTCTTTATGAATTTTAATTCTAGTTCAAACATAATCCCCCATTTTAATATTGTTTGTATGATGTGTGAGAATATGGCTAAATAAGAAGTCTCGTATTCCTGTGGATCGGCCCTGCTTACTCTATACTATCTTTAGTGTATGAAGTAGCAGTGATTGGAGTTTTATTGTTATATTTTATCCCATTATTTGTTGGTTTGACAGCCAAACAAGGTGTGGTATCAATCATTCCTTTGTCTCAAACATCATGTTGAACATAATGAACGGTTTTGAGCATTCTAACACTCCTATGGTGTACATGCAACCCTAGATACCTTGGATCTATGTTTTCTCTGCTATACATGCAAACTTTCAGTTTTCTAAGGCATCATCCTAACTAGCATATTATGGAGTATATACAATACAAAAAACTAGTTGAATGAAATACCTTTTGTTGTAGCTTGAAACCATAAGTGTTTAAGAGCCTAGCACCCCAAGTGTGATGCCTCAAATGCTTCACACAACACCACCAACAATAGAGGACTTGAGAGGTAGGATTCATTTCTTCAAAAAATCGGCAAGCACTCTTCTAAGATCACTTAGGTGCCGATTTTGGTAGCCATGAGGTTTCTTATATAGTGTGACACAACTAGGGTTACACCATGAAAACCCTAATGTGCATGACTTTCCACATTCCTTAGGCTCCATGGGTTTTAACCTCCATGGAGTATCCATGGGTCATCACATGGGTTTAGGCCAACATAATGAACTATAGATCATAAGCCCACTTTATAAGAATGAATGATTTACACAAACAACCCCCATATATTTAATTAGTCTATTTTGATCACAAAATTAATTCTTCATCAATACTAATTAAATAATATGATTTCAAATTAATATATTAGAACTTATAATATATTAACAAATCATAAATATCCTCTCCTCATAAGTCCATCCTTAAAAATTGTTCCGGTGCCATGCAACCCAAATGGACCATGCTACTCTCGGGTCAAGTACATACCAATTATAGCTATGGGTTTAGACACTAAATCCAACACATAAGATATGGATCACAATCAATCTCATTTAGTGTTCAACTTTGAGAAAGACCTTAGATGTCTAACTCCCAATGAATAAGAGGGAAAAATCCCATCTCGAATACATACGCCCATCAATGTAGCTCATGTCATACCAACAATGTCCCTTATGACTGGCTTTTATGGAACAACATTAAAACATGTGAAAGCACAACAATCCCTACACTTTAAGTCCTAAATATGTATCTCGGGTCTAAGAATACAAAGATACAACCTTGATCAAAACATCACTCTTGACTATGATCCATAAAGTGATTTTGATGCGGGTCAAGTCCAATACTTATTCTCCTAATCAAATACCTATGAAGTTGGTAGCAGCTCTTGCTATTCTTATCTACATCAGAATCTACCAATACACTCATATTAGTCTTACTTTTATAGATGCTCCCACAACTATGAACGACTATGGACATTTAGAATAACCTAGTTATTTGAGGATTTAAACATGCTAATATAGAACACAACAATTATTTAATGAAAGACTCATATCCAATACGTCAATTCATTACAATATATGTTTCTTGTAATTTGACAATATCCAAATACTATATTTCAATAAAATTCGTCTACTTATATCAACAAGGCCCTATAGTACCAGCTTGACTTTCATGCTTTAGCTAACGAAGGAGCTTTGTTAAGTAGATTTAACATAGTTGATTTGTATAAGCTTTGCGAATACAAACATATTCAGTTATATATATATATATATATATATATATATATATATATATATATATATATATATAGCTCATATATAAAGGAAACTATTGAGAATGCATTAGTTGCTTAAATATGACTTAGATACCAATACTTACGTAATGGGATTACTCATAGTCATAATGAACTATATATTAAACATCTTTGCATGTGGTTCTCCAAACCTCAATGTACTCTTACTCTGATATGTAATTGTAATTGGAATCTACATGGAAACACTATCCATGTAGCTTTCTCTTCATTCATAATGAGGAACCCCCGATTGTGAGTGAGATTCATCTCAATCTATTTGAAAGTTTAGCACATGTGAAACAACTTAAACATAGCTTCCTTTCAAATACTCTGCAAATTAAGTATATTCCTCTAGTTCTCACAAGCAGTTTAGAATATTCCTATAAGTCACACAATGACTTGTTCGCATATTATACTAGTATCAATCGACATGCTCTAAGCATACGACTTATTTGGCCTTTATGCATAATCATGACATCTATGATTATTCTAATTGCAGCAGCATATGAAATACAATCATGTTATCTAGTTCAAAACATTATACTAGTATTTTGAGGAGTGCTCAAAATCATGTCATGTGGTATTTGAAAATATAACTCTCTTAGAGTCCTTTATCTTAAGCTATTTAAGATCATTAACAATTAATGCAATTTTACTTAATCCTTTAAGATGCCATGATCTATCTATATATATCTTTATTTCAAGAATTAGTATGTCGACTACATATAAGACTAGGAATATTACTACACTCCCACCAGCTTTGTAGAAAACACAAGAGTCATCTTGTTTCATAATTAAATCACACTATGTAATTAACTTATACAAAAGAAGATTCTTACTTTGAGATGTTAGCTTAAATCTTGGAAAGATTTTCATTCATGTATGTTTTCTCCTCTAAAAAACTCACTTACTCTTTATATTTATAATATATCGAGGAAGATTAATCAAGCCCATACTTGACAAGCACACATGAATGCATCTCTATGTGTTTCATTAGTTTCCGATCAACTATGGAGAGGATTCAACAACAGTTGAAAGCTTGCTAGTTCCAAACTATAATGCATTTATCTTATGGACCTTTAGCTCTTAAAGTTCCAAATTGTTCCCACTTAGAAAAAGAACTTTCTAAGCCCTTGTCTTATGGAATGACAATTAGTCGGATTTATAGAAACTTCATCTTAAATAATCATTTAGGATAATCTACATAAATGCAATTAGTGGATGCTAGAGTGGTTAAGTTTATTGTCTAACATGAGCTCAATGACTCCATACCTTTTAGATAAGGATAAACCATTACATCCTTAGTCTAATGAAAGTATTTAATCCACTTGTTTGGTTGGAATATATATATATATATATATATATATATATATATATATATATATATATATATATATATATATATTTGTTGCAGTGAGCATAAATCTAAAATTTTATAAAGTAAATAGTTCTTTCAAAACATCATATAATAGACTGAAAAGTCTATTTTTATCCTCTTCAAAAACGTGTACTATCGACATTCAACCAGTTACCAGGTGACCCTATCCCATTAGAGAATACGAACGCTACCTCAAACATCAAAAGATAGATCCAAGTGACCAGGTGATCCTATGCCATAGGAACCATACTAATGACGAGTGAGTGTTTTTTTTTGGAATGAGTTGTGAATCAATTCCATAACCCTTAAGATGTTCTAAGAAGAATTGGTATACAAAACTCATTTTCTTTATCACAAGAAAGGTTAATGATGATCTTGTTAAGTTGTATTTCAATCTTCACTATGACACAATTTGAGCAAATCAAAAGTTTCAACCATAACGAATATAAGTTGTCGGTGAAAATGAATAACATCTATCACCAAATATATTCATGGATTGAAAAGATTACATACATCACTTATGTATAATTCTTTGTCAATTCTTTTTTTCTTTAACTACAAATAGATAAAGACACTTGTGAATCATCTTCCCATATAAATAGGATTCATATATATCAAATAAATCAAGCTAATTTGCCTTCAAAAATTCCATCCTTTTGAAGTTGGTATATATGTTTCATATTTATATAGTCATGAGGATAATGACATAGATAATTTTCAATCAAAATATCATTTGTTTATGTAGGTGTTATGATCAGAACTATCAATTTAATGAAAGATTATAGATCTACTTCATAAATGACATTATGAGAAAAGATTCTTTAATACAGAATACATCGTTTTATAAAATGAATATGAACATTCATCAAACAATAACTAAATCAAGATTTTTTCATAAATCACAAATCTTACATGTCCCAATAAGAATAGGTACAAAACATCTATCGTTTAAATAAAGACTATAAAGTCACTTGTTATATCTTCAGCATGAAGTATCATTCGCTTGTAATCAGTTGATTATTTCTTCCAATCATCAGCACATAATATCAATTATTAGTGTCGCCTGAAGTATAACATACTAAAGTAAATGATGGAAAAATTAATAGTTCTATTATATAGATATCTGAAGTCTTGTCTACATCAGACTTCTTCAGCTTAATGAGATTAGAGGATCAAGTCCTCTTTTAGTGTCCAGTTTCCTCCACAATAGAAACAACACTAATAATTTGATCATTTCTTGATTTCTAGGTTTATGTTGTATTTCCCTTAACTGAACTATAAGTCTATTTGAGTACACAATCACTCAAACTTCCTTTTATTCAACGATATCTAGTGTTCTGATTGAATATCTGCTTTACTTGATGATACATCTGATATGTTTCATAATTATCCAAGACTTTTTGCAAGTCAAGGTTAATTACCCTAGTATGATGTGAGACACATCAACATCATCATAATAATATTTCCATCAAAGTATCATGATTAGATAGACTGGCTTGCATAGGTTATTCAGGTATGAGATCTTTCAGTATATATAATTTCTATTTATCCTTAAGGTAGGAACTCAAGAGATTATACCATTTATAAAAATTATAATCATCAAATGTTACTGTCTCATGAAAATCAACAAGATAGAGGTTTTTGCAGGGTGTAAAGTTATTAACAGTTATCAAAAGAATTTAACAAAGTTTCATTTACTATTTTCAATATTTAGTCTTTAAAAATTAATATCTTTTATTGTTTCTTAAAACACTAATTTATTAAAGTCTAGGATCCAAGTAACAAAACAAGTAAATGGTTAGGTGACCTTTATCCCATAAACTTAATCAAACTTGGTAGGTAGTGATTACCAATTGCATATAATATGTAACTCCTAGATTATGGGATCCTAACCAACATTGCTTAACTTGGTATGTTTATCCCATCTATGCCTCGAACCTCTCATGCTTAGGTGACCTTTATCACAAAAGATTTTGATCATGTCATCCTACTTGAAACAACTAGTAGCATTGTAACTAATCAATGACAAGGTGACCCTTTAGAAACCAGAAACTACAAAACTTCCCCGAACATCATAATCCAATCCTAATGACCAGGTGACCCTGTGACACTAAGACCACACAAATGATAACGAGTGTTCTTCAAAAGGACGGCAATGACTTGCATTTTTAGAAAAATGTTTTATATATGTTTTACACTTATAGTTTATAAAAACATTGTCTCATGAATATTGCATGCATCCAAAAATTTATATACCCTTTTGTAAAATTCATATAACTTGTTATTAGGTTCTTTAGGTGCCAAATAAAATTTCATTTTATTTTCCATTAGCAGCGATCAATTATAAACTAAATCCGGTGTTTTAAAGTTCAGTCGTAGATTGGTTTTAAGAACCAGTAATAGTCTTAATAAAACTTCATTTATATTTAAGACTTGGAGTTTTGGATGAGTAATAAAATCACTATTTTAAGTCTCTTTTTAACACTCAAAAAACTTATGACTTTATAATTTATAGATGTAACACCAAGAATTTAAAAATAATTTTTCGCATTTCATAAAGACAAACTTCATGTAATATTCATAAAAACATCATTGTTTGTAATTCATTTCATAACATATATAAAACCCCAAGATCATATAAAAGAAAAATCCCGCGTGTGTGCACTGATCAGGCCGGCGCCTTCCCGCGATCCTCACTAGTACCTGAAACAAACAACACCAACACTGTAAGCATAAAGCTTAGTGAGTTCCCCAAAATACCATATAACACATATTAGCCACTCGAGGCTATAACTCTGTGGATCCGTGCACCCATACTCTGTGAACCCTCAGGTTCTAACTCTGTAAACAAGCATAGCATAAATCACATAGAAGAATGCATTGCAACACATAACATACATAGCATACAAATACTCTATCATATAACTCTGGTTACCTACTCAAGGTAAAGTATAGTGAGAAGACTCACCTCGCGTGTCTCGATATCTCACAACCTGGGAATCCCTCGTGCCCGATTCTCCGAGCTCTAATTCTCCTATAACATCATAATGTCCCTAGTTAACACTTTATATCTCTAATGTTGACTATCCCTAAGAAGTCAACACAGGTCCACTCTGGTCAACGGTCAACGGTCAACGGTCAACTTTGACCGGACTCGGCGAGTGCTAGGGCGACTCGGCGAGTCTAGACGTCCTCACCAATTCTCTAAGATTCCCTTTCTACACGTCGAGTATCCCCCTTGACTCGACGAGTTCCTCCTGGAATAATCGCGGGGCCACCCCGACTCAACTCGCCGAGTCTGAAGAACAACTCGGCGAGTCCCAGTTAATCTTCAAGCTACTCGCCGAGTCTGTTCATCGAACTCGGCGAGTCCATGCCATGCAACCGCTCAAACTGCTTTCTAAGGTCAGATCTGCTCCGACCATTCATAGGTCTGGCCTTCCTAGACTGATTCATCACGTAAAGTCCTCATTTCGGTGCTCATAATACACCCCATGACTCATAATTTACATTTTGACCTAAGGCATAAGGATTCCAATCCAAAACCTCCATTGATTCCCGAAAAGCTCAGGCATGGGACATTCTGGACTTCCAAGGGTCCCAATATAGGGTTCCAATCGCTTGGGGGACTAAGGAGACACTCAATCTAGTCACAAAAGGGTTCAATAAACCCTAAATCCATGTACACATCAACATAGAAGAATGCAACTCGAAATCTTACCTGAATAACGTGCTCTGTGTCCCCAAATCCTCGGAATGTGGCTTCTCTTGTTGTTCCCTTAACCAAGCCTCCTCCTCCTTGCAAAATAACACTTCCAAGATCAATAATGGTCTTCTACCTTACTCCAGATGCTCACAATCAGATTAGGGTTTCTCTCAGAGGACTAGGGTGAACAATGACGGCCATAAGGCCCCTTATATACGTCCCACATCTGGGCGGTTAGGGTTTCGCTAAACAGCGCAGACTCGCCGAGTCCATATCCGGACTCGTCGAGTCCAGTCGCGAACCCGCGACCAGATCCGCGATCCTACTCGGCGAGTCTGAGCTCCAACTCGCCGAGTCCTCTCTTAAAACATCCAAAAACCATAAATATAACGATACCTGGAATTCCGGGCTGTTACAACTCTCCCCCACTAGGACTAGACTTCGCCCTCGAAGTCTCACTCTGAAAATAGCTCCGGATGCTGCTCCCGCATCTTACGCTCCGGCTCCCAGGTCATTTCCGATCCTTTCCGGTGCTGCCACTGAACTAACACCAGAGGTATCTCCTTATTCCTCAAAACCTTGATCTTCTGATCTCTGATGGCCACTGGTCTCTCGGCATAATTCAGGCTCGCATCCACCTGAATGTCCTCTAATGGAACCACTGCCGACTCATCGGCTATACACTTTCTCAATTGCGACACGTGAAAAGTGTCGTGGATCTGACTCAATTCCGCTGGCAACTCCAAACGGTAGGCCACCCGGCCTACCCTCGCAATCACACGAAAAGGCCTAATATACCGGGGCCCCAACTTGCCCCTCTTCCTGAATCGAATCACTCCTTTCCAAGGAGAGACCTTCAGGAGTACAAAGTCGCCGACCTGAAACTCAAGCTCGGACCAGCGTCTGTCTGCATAACTTTTCTGTCGGCTCTGGGCGGTCAATAACCTCTGTCTAACCTGTTGAATCTATTCTGTTGTCTGAAGCACGATCTCTATACTGACCATCACTCTCTGTCCCACCTCTCCCCAACAAATGGGGGTCCGACACCTCCTACCATACAACAGCTCAAAGGGCGGCATACCGATGCTCGAATGATGGCTGTTGTTGTAGGAAAACTCCACCAAGGGCAAATACGCATCCCAGCTACCCCCAAAATCCAACACACACGCCCGAAGCATGTCCTCGAGCATCTGAATCGTCCGCTCACTCTGACCGTCTGTCTAGGGATGATATGCGGTACTAAAATGCAATCTAGTACCCAACTCCTCATGAAATTTCTTCCAGAACCTGGAAGTGAAACGCACATCACGATCTGAAACAATCGAGATCAGCACCCCATGCCGAGATACTACTTCTCTCACATACACCTCCGCCAATTTCTCTGCTGAAGAACTCTCACTAATGGCAAGGAAGTGAGCGCTCTTCGTCAATCTATCTACAATCACCCAAATTGCATCAACTCCTCTGGCAGTCCTCGGCAATTTGGTGATGAAATCCATAGTGATCTGTTCCCACTTCCACTCGGGAACCTCCAATGGCTGCAACTTGCCATGCGGTCTCTGGTGCTCGTCCTTAACCCTACGGCAGGTTAAGCACCTCTCGACAAACCACGCGACGTCCCTCTTCATGCAGGGCCACCAATATTCTCTCCTCAAATCCAAATACATCTTTGTAGCCCCGGGATAGATCGAGAATTTCGATCGATGTGCCTCCTCCATCAAAGTAGTACGCGTACCGCCCACAAACGGTACCCAGATCTGACCCTGAAAGGTCATCAACCCTCGAACATCAGTAACGAACTCTGAAACCAAACCAATGACCCGTTCCCTCTTCTGCATCTCCGGTTGCATAACCTCAGACTGTGCCCTACGAATGGCATCCAGTACTGGAGCTATCACGGTCAACCTCAAACATACGTTGCGTATTGGAGTGCTCTCCCCCTTACGGCTCAACGCATCTGCTACCACATTAGCTTTGCCCGGGTGGTACAGGATCTCGCAATCATAATCCTTGACCACATCCAACCACCTCCTCTGGCGCATGTTTAGGTTGGGCTGGTCCATCAAGTACTTCAAACTCTTATGGTTCGTGTATATCGTGCAACGAACCCCATACAAGTAATGACGTCAAATCTTGAGGGCGAACACTACCGCCCCCAGTTCTAGATCATGTGTGGGATATCTCGTCTCGTGAGGCTTCAGCTGCCTCGATGCATATGCTATTACATGCCCTCTTTGCATCAGAACTGCACCCAACCCTGAAATAGATGCATCACAATAAACTACAAAATCCTCCATCCCTTCCGGGAGAGCTAACACCGGGGCTTCACACAATCTTTGGCGTAGTGTCTCAAAAGAGGTCTGCTGCTTGGGTCCCCATGAGAATGCAACCCCCTTTCGGGTCAATCTAGTGAGTGGCACTGCAATTCTGAAGAAGTCCTTAATAAATCTCCGGTAATACCCTGCCAATCCAAGGAAACTCCTGATCTCAGAGGGTGACTTCGGCACCTCCCAACTCATCACCGCCTCAACCTTGGCCGGATCGACCAATATCCCTTCTTGATTAACAACATGTCCTAGGAATTGGACCTCCCGCAACCAGAAGTCACACTTGGAGAACTTTTCATAAAGCTTCTCCGATCTCAAAACCCCAAGGACCTCCCTCAAATGTTCCTCATGTTGCTCTCTAGATCTCGAATACACCAAAATATCATCGATAAATACAATCACTGATCGATCCAACATCGGCCTACATACCCTGTTCATGAGATCCATGAATACCGTCGGGGCGTTGGTGAGCCCAAAAGGCATCACCACAAACTCATAATGCCCATATCGCGTCCTGAATGCTGTCTTCTGTACGTCCTCATCCCGCACTTTCACTTGATGATATCCCGATCTCAAGTCGATCTTGGAAAACCAAGATGCTCCCTGCAACTGATCAAATAAATCGTCGATCCTCGGTAATGGGTAACGGTTCTTGACCGTCAACTTGTTCAACTCCCGGTAATCAATGCACATCCGGTGTGAACCATCTTTCTTCTTGACGAACAGAATAGGTGCTCCCCACGGCGAGCTGCTCGGCCGAATGAATCCCTTCCCCAGCAACTCCTGAAGCTGCGAGGATAACTCTTGCATCTCTGGAGGTGCAAGACGATAAGGCACCTTAGCGATAGGCGCGGCTCCCGGAATCAAATCAATACCAAACTCCACTTGCCTCACAGGAGGTACTCCCGGTAGCTCCTCGGGAAAGACATCTGGAAACTCACGCACCACCGGTACCTCCTCAACTGAACTCGGTCTCTCGGAAGTCGCTCGCGTATCCATCACATACGCCACAAAACCCTTACAGCCCTGCTGTAGACACTGCCTCGCTCTGGCGGCCGAACAAAAGGCTGATCCCGAACGCGTACCCTCGCCGTACACTGAAAGAACTCCCCCACTAGGGTCTCGTATAGTCACCAGTTGACGCTCGCAGTCGATGACTGCGCTGAATTGGCTCAACCAGTCCATGCCCACAATGACACAGACATCACCCATCGCGATAGGAATCAGGTCAATCGGAAACTCAACCCCGAAAATCTCTAACACACATCCCCGGAAGACCCCAATGGCACAAATCACTCTATCATCAGCTATGGAAACTCTCAGAGGCCGACTCAATGCCTCACGACTAACACTGATATGCTGGCTAAAGGCCAAAGATACAAAAGACCGACTCGCACCCGAGTCAAATAACACTAAAGCAGGTATAGAATTCACAAGGAAGGTACCTACGCATAACCTAATATAAGCATAATATTTCAACATCAATATAAATACATGAAAGGAAACGTACCAGCCACCACATCGGGCGCAGCGCGGACTTCCTCTGCAGTCAGCTGGAAGGCTCTCCCTCGAGCTCTCGGTGCCTCGATCTTCATAGGCCGACTCTCTGTAGCTCTGATGGCGGCAGGAGCAGATCCCTAAGGTGCTCCGCGCAGCTGCGGACACTCAGCCTTCCGGTGTCCATTCTGGTTGCAGTGAAAGCACACTGCAAACCCCTTGGGGCAGTCCTTGGCCATGTGCCCCTCCTTGCCACATTTGTAGCAAGACCCCGCTCGGCAAACTCCGTCATGCCCCTTGCCGCACTTTCCGCAAGTGCGGCCGTTCTGGCTCCCTGGTCTGGGATCAGCAGGCTTGGCCCGCTTGGCGGCCGGCTGCGACTGTGCCGGTCGCCGATCCCTCCCCTGAGACTCCGCCTCCTCCCTGGCCTGAGTCTCAAGCTCGATCTCCCTCTTCCGGGCATTTGCCTGAAGCTCGGCAAATGTCCGGTACGAGGAGTTTGCAGCGAACTCCCGAATATCCCGCCTCAAGACGCTCAAGTAACGGCTCATATATGCCTGCTCAGTAGGCACGTGCTCAGGGCAGAACATTGCCCTCTCGTGGAACATCCTCGTGATTGCTGTAACAGACTCAGTACCCTGCTTGAGGGTCAGAAACTCCTGTGCTAAACGCTCCCTCTCCACCTGGGGAACGTACTCATCTCGAAACATGGTGGTGAACCTCTCCCAAGTCACCGCAGAAAGCTCAGCAGGCGTATAATGCGTCGTTGCAAACTTCCACCAGTCCTTCGCTCCCAAGCGAAGCTGGTTCAGCGCGAATCGGACCTTCAAATGCTTAGGAGACGAGCAAGTGAAGAAGCATCCCTCAATATCAGATATCCACCTCATCGCTGCCACCGTACCCGGGGTCCCATCGAACTCTGGGGGTTTTGTGTTGCTGAATTCCCGGAATAGTAACGCATCCCCACCCTGCGGCCTTGCAGTAGTTACCGCTGCGGTAGCCGCTGCAGCAGCAGCCTCAGTAAGAGCGGCATAACGCTCGTCGAACGTCTCAATCAGTGTGGTCTTTATGGACCCAAACATCTCCGGAATCTCTGCCCTGATGGCTGCAGCTACCTCCTCCTGGATGATCCGGCGGATATCCTCCTCACTGGTACCACTTCTCTCGGACGTGAAACGTGTCCTCACCATGATCTACCGCTGAAATACGACATACAATGAATTTAGAATCCCCACGAACACACTCACACTCGTCAACTCTTTCCTCCTTGATTCTTGGCATACCAAAGATTCTTACTTGGGCTGCACCCCGCTCCGGTGCTTCCAGTAGTACGGGCCCAATACTACCGTCCGCACCGCACCAGAATACACTCCAAGTCCTCCTCTTCGGATTCCAGGTCTCAAGTACTCTATAATGCGTAGACCACTCCCTAATAGATCTCTCATAAATCCCTCGCTGCTACCTATTCACTCTCAAGCATCTCATAGCAGCTCACCTCTCCCTAGGCTAAGGCATCACAAATCAGGCCAATCTAATTCTACTAGCAATGCCTACCCTACTCTAGCATGCAGATACATCATATCAATATTAACATCACATAATGTAAGGGTATTTTGGGAAATCACCGTTCGGGCGCGGACTGATCGTACACACATCTCTTGCTCTGCGTCTTTTCAAAAATCTTTTAATCTTTTGAAAATTACATCTCAAATCCTCAGTTTGAGTTCAAATACGCCCGAAGGTGTACTCGAATCCCTCAAACCTAGCTCTGATACCAATTGTAACACCAAGAATTTAAAAATAATTTTTCGCATTTCATAAAGACAAACTTCATGTAATATTCATAAAAACATCATTGTTTGTAATTCATTTCATAACATATATAAAACCCCAAGATCACATAAAAGAAAAATCCCGCGTGTGTGCACTGATCAAGCCGGCACCTTCCCGCTGTCCTCACTAGTACCTGAAACAAACAACACCAACACTGTAAGCATAAAGCTTAGTGAGTTCCCCAAAATACCATATAACACATATTAGCCACTCGAGGCTATAACTCTGTGGGTCCGTGCACCCATACTCTGTGAACCCTCAGGTTCTAACTCTGTAAACAAGCATAGCATAAATCACATAGAAGAATGCAGTGCAACACATAACATACATAGCATACAAATACTCTATCATATAACTCTGGTTACCTACTCAAGGTAAAGTATAGTGAGAAGACTCACCTCGCGTGTCTCGATATCTCACAACCTGGGAATCCCTCGTGCCCGATTCTCCGAGCTCTAATTCTCCTATAACATCATAATGTCCCTAGTTAACACTTTATATCTCTAATGTTGAATATCCCTAAGAAGTCAACACAGGTCCACTCTGGTCAACGGTCAACGGTCAACTTTGACCGGACTCGGCGAGTGCTAGGGCGACTCGGCGAGTCTAGACGTCCTCACCAATTCTCTAAGATTCCCTTTCTACACGTCGAGTATCCCCCTTGACTCGACGAGTTCCTCCTGGAAGAATCGCGGGGCCACCCCGACTCAACTCGCCGAGTCTGAAGAACAACTCGGCGAGTCCCAGTTAATCTTCAAGCTACTCGCCGAGTCTGTTCATCGAACTCGGCGAGTCCATGCCATGCAACCGCTCAAACTGCTTTCTAAGGTCAGATCTGCTCCGACCATTCATAGGTCTGGCCTTCCTAGACTGATTCATCACGTAAAGTCCTCATTTCGGTGCTCATAATACACCCCATGACTCATAATTTACATTTTGACCTAAGGCATAAGGATTCCAATCCAAAACCTCCATTGATTCCCGAAAAGCTCAGGCATGGGACATTCTGGACTTCCAAGGGTCCCAATATAGGGTTCCAATCGCTTGGGGGACTAAGGAGACACTCAATCTAGTCACAAAAGGGTTCAATAAACCCTAAATCCATGTACACATCAACATAGAAGAATGCAACTCGAAATCTTACCTGAATAACGTGCTCTGTGTCCCCAAATCCTCGGAATGTGGCTTCTCTTGTTGTTCCCTTAACCAAGCCTCCTCCTCCTTGCAAAATAACACTTCCAAGATCAATAATGGTCTTCTACCTTACTCCAGATGCTCACAATCAGATTAGGGTTTCTCTCAGAGGACTAGGGTGAACAATGACGGCTATAAGGCCCCTTATATACGTCCCACATCTGGGCGGTTAGGGTTTCGCTAAACAGCGCAGACTCGCCGAGTCCATATCCGGACTCGTCGAGTCCAGTCGCGAACCCGCGACCAGATCCGCGATCCTACTCGGCGAGTCTGAGCTCCAACTCGCCGAGTCCTCTCTTAAAACATCCAAAAACCATAAATATAACGATACCTGGAATTCCGGGCTGTTACAATAGAATAAGATCATTTTATTTTATAAACTCAATTTTATGCATCTTATGATAAAAGTCACATTTTGATAAACCAAAACGTGGGTGATGACACATATGTTTGGCATGCATAAAACATAATAACACCATGTTGCGTTATGTTTAAAACATCAATATCATATTTTAGGTTTCAACGCAAAAAATAATAACTAGTTTTATTATTTGTCGTTATAACGCTATAAACCAATTTTAGCTTTTTTAATAAAAACTCCTTATTTATTATAAAGACATGGAGTTTATATAATGCTTAAACGTCTTTTAAACCATTTCAAATATTTTAAAGTTGAATATTTATAAGTTTTACAATAAAACTATTTTCAATAAAAAATCGATTTTTAACCGGTAACCGGTAAAAACATTTTTATAAATATTCATTTATAAACATCTTATGTTATCTTTTAAATATTTTTTACTCAAACTCAAAGTGATATTATCTTATGTTAAAATGTTGTTTGACATGTAAAACTCATTTTCATACACAAAACATAAAATACAATAACATAAAATAAACATCATATGCATGCATTTTAATGTGTATAAACCAAGTTATGTCTAGTAATAATTTTTGTGAGCAATCACAAAAATTATTAAGTTTTTCCTAAAGGACGTAAGGGACTCTTCAAAAGGTATTCAAGCTCCCACTTATCAATGCAACTCTTGCTTGCAAAAGGACTTCAAATCTTCATGTTGTAAAAGTTGGAACACTTAAGCTCTTAAGACTATAATTAAGCCCAAAACCAAAAGTAGAAGCTTATGGCTAGGATTATTGTCTTAAATGGTTAAGACATCTTCAAGGAGGTCATTTATTTATCTTGTTACATTTAAAAATAAATTCAACTAGTCTAACTAATTTAATACAACAAATCAACAAATGAATATATATATATATATATATATATATATATATATATATATATATATATATATATATATATTTATCTATTACATCTTATGAATAAATAAATATCAACGAAACACAAAACAAATGTTCAAATGACTTGTTTATACACAAAAAAATATCAAATATTATAACAAACAACTCTTTGTTTTTTCTAAGACAACTTTTATATAACCAAAATGCATGAAAAATGGTTATATATAAAAATAAACATTTTAAACCAAGAAGTTGTCAAAGAAGACGAATATGGATTTTTCTTAACCAAAAGAAATTCATGCTTATTTTCCGATAACCAATGATTATCAAACATAAAAAATCATTCTAACAACTCAATAGGAGCTTTAAACCACCAAGCTAACTTCAAAAGAGAGAGAGGAGGAGGGAGGAAAAACCCACAGTTTTAGAGAGCAAAAGAGAAGAAGAAGAAGAAGAAGAAGAAGAAGAAGAAGAAGAAGTGATAGTTTCTCATGCATTAGACATTCTTTATATACTCCATGCAAGGTAAGGCCTAACCATTAAAATACTTTAAAGTAATGGTAGCCTTTAGAAGCATGGGAGACAAAGCATGGAGGTTGAGAAAACAATCTCTATCTTATTTTAATATTTTGGGCCATACCTCTCAAAAGAGGATGGATTCTTTAATTTTTATAAACTCTAAGTTTATAAAATATAAACTTTGACTTTAGGTAAAAGACAAAAAAAATCCAACTAGTCCAAAATGTTGTGCATGGCTTATTAATTCATACCATATGAAATAATAACTAGTTATACTCTCTTATAATTATTATTTTCATCAAAAAAAAATAATTATTCCCTAATTAAAATACAAGAATCAATATTATTTATTAATAATAAATATACAAAATGTGCAAACTTGATAAAGGTGTGACCCTATAGGATCATATATTATTAACAATATCACTCGATAATGATTCTTGGGCATATAGATTCAACAAAGCTCTCATTTAATTCCAGAAACGGGGAAAGTTAGGCCCTAGATACATTGGTCCTTTTAGGTTAATTGTCTGGGTACCCAAGGCTGCTTATCAATTGGATCTTCATGTGGAGCTGAGTCAGATCCACAACACCTTTCATATTTCTAAGTTATGGAAGTGTTTAGCTTATGATTCCACGGTGGTACTCTTGGATGATATTCAGATTGATGAGCGTTTGAAATATATCGATTGGCCGATTGCCATTATCGACAGGATGATGAAGACCTTGCACAACAACGTTGTGTGTTGGTCAAGGTGCAATGGCAGCACCACAAGGGTTCCGAATGGATGTGGGAAACCGAGGAGTAGTTGAGAGAGTAGTATCTTGAGTTATGTGCTACAACATATTTCAAGGACGAAATCTGATTCAAGTCAGAGAGAGTTGTAACATCTAGTTTTCAGTATAAATTTTGGTGCTTAGATCTTGTGGAAGTTGTTGGCCACAACGTGGTAAGGAAAATCATCATGACGATGCAACCTCATTTGGTCCATGAATATTTCTAGTAGCCATGACATGGCAATGGATTGGTCATGACATGGTGGTGTCCCAAGCTTAAACCCTAATTTTATGGGCTTAAGGCCATATGTAAAGGATGTGATGGCTAGGGTTTTCCTACCCTCAGCCTCCAACACTCCTCTTTGTGCTTATATCAAAACCCTAGCCTTCATTCAAGATCTTGAGCTCATTTTGCATGATTTGGTGACCTTTGAAGAAGAAGAAGAAAAATAAGATTTCTAGTGCAAGGATCTAGCAAGCATCTCATCTCCACCTTTGTTATCATTTTTGGACCATTTTAAGTCTTTAAGGCTTAATCTGTATGGTTCTTATAGATCTAAGTTATTTAGTATATTTTGGTAATTGGTTAAAGTTTAGATGATTGTGTATGATAAAGTTAGGAAATTTATGACCCACCAAGGCCCTTTGATCATTATATCTTCTGGATCTAGAAGTTTAGAGTATTTTGAGAGCCATGTATGGGATTCAAGACATTTTCTTATCTTTTTGACTTGATATGAGTGAAGGACAAGCATGGTTCATGTATGTCCATAAAGTTTGGATTTTTATAAGTCTTTATGGTCCCAAGAAGCTTTCTAGAAAGTAAGAGAAAATGGCTTAATGGAGTAAGGGGTTAATCGATTAAGTTGTCTAGGAGCAGAAACCACGACATGGCAAGCTGTTCGCCTCGACGTCGTGAATGAGGTTTGCACGACAAATTTTTCATTTAGCTGTCACGATGTGGATATCGGTTGGCCACAATGTGATGACCTTCTGAGTTGACTTTGATCTGGTTGACTTTTGGTCAAATTGGTAATTTGGTTAGTAGACTAAGGGGTTGACCTTATATGGTTCTTTAGATGGTATGTAGCGCCAACCTTCCGACTGAGTGTAAGGTGGGTCCTTTTACTATACTATGTAGGATGTTAGTTGTCTTTGTGACTCTTGCATGGAAGACCGAGATATGGCCCTTGGCAATTATATGGAAGACTAGGATTTGGCCCTTGACACTTGTATTTAAGACCATGATTTGGCTCATGATAGGAAGTGATTGTAAGACTATGATTTGACCTAAAACATTCACTTGGGGTTGAAATGGACCTGTGATATTATGTATGTTATAAAGTATTTTGGGGAACTCACTAAGCTTTATGCTTACGGTTTCATGTTTTAAATGTTTCAGGTACTTCTGGTTTCAAATTGAAGGGTCCGGCTAGATCGCACTGCATCCCTTGGAGTTTTATTTTGCATTATTGATTAATGATTTTACTCTAATGTTTGAGAACATATTATACTCTGATTGTCTTTTGAACAAATGATTGAATGGTTTTTGGTGGTTGACGTTTATTTAGTATTTTTGGGACGTTACGTGACGAAGGTGGAGGTAACGTTAGCAGAAAGAGTGGTAGGGGTAGTGGTGGTGGTGACAGTGGTGGTAGTGATGGTGGTGGTGGTGTCGGTGGCGGGTGTGATAGTAGCAGCGATGGCGGAGGTGGCGGTGTCGGAGGAGGTGGTGGTGGAAGTGGCAATGGGTAGGTTGCAGTGAAGACTAAGATGGTGTCTTCATGTATGAATATGCGTAAAAAAACTAATTATCGAAAAAACTATTTGTCGCCCGCCGCTTTGCGTGGGTAACGGCTAGTGTGTGTCTATATATATATATATATATATATATATATATATATATATATATATATATATATATATATATATATATATATATATATATATATATATATATATATATATATATAATCGAGCAGAATTTAAATGTAAGTATGTAACATTCATACTTAATGACCGTAGGATGAGTATGTAGCTAAAAACGACGACCATCTTTATTTACAAAAAAATAATATAAAAACAGAAAATCATGAAGTGTAAAGAGTTTGAAATCAATAATAACTAGTATTGGATCATCCTGCGCATTGCAATTTGCAACCGAAAATATATTTACAAAGTTAACCACAAAAGTATAAAATAGAGTTTGCCAGGTTTGTGAAATGATCTTTGATGGACTTGGTAACTCTTTTGTAATTCGCACTAGGAATGTGATTTATAATCCTCAACGATTTAGATATAACACGACGACTATTAGACTGTATCAAAATAAAATTTCAATCAAAATAATAATGTATGGAGGAGAGTGACGAGATAGAAGAAAATAAAGTTTAAAAGTATATCTTAATAAAATTAATAAAAATGAAAACTATAAAAAAAAATTATGTAACGAACGAAAACGTAACTTTATTTGCGGGGTAATCCGTTTTCGATTCGGATATAGAATATGATATAAAAAAATCAACAGTCTACAAATATCAAATAGACGATTATAAAATATCAGGTGGACCAAAAAAGTATTAAATTTTTTTTTTAAAAACAAACAAAAGTAAGAATTAAAAATATATCTTAAAGAAATTAATATAAAAACGGAAACTATAGAAAAATTATGTAAAGGGAAACATAACTTTAAAATATAATAAGAAATTTATATAGCAACTTACAAAATACAAATAATTTAATTTTAAAATTATGAAATATAAAAATCATTAAGCAAAAGTTACTTGAGGGAAAAACTCTATAGATAATAATCTGTTTTTGACATAAAAAAATCTCTATTTCTTTTTAAATAATTATTTTCTATTGTAATGTATAGTATCGCAAAGTAATAAATCTGAATTTAGTCGATATAAGTTTGGAAATAACAAAATGAAATAAACCGTGACAACCTCTTTTCTAAATTATTACAACAACTATAATAATAATACTAATAATAATTACGAAATCTAACCATTTATTTAGTATGTATTTGAAAATAATAATAAAAAAAATTGTTTTTAATAAAAGTAACCACTTTGTCGGGAATGTGTATTTCGGGCCAAAAGAAACACATTTTTTGATTGACTCCGGAACAAAATTTGAAATTCTGAATGCCGAAGCAACATTTAGATTCCGCAGTAAATTTTTATTTTGGAAAAAGAAATAATACAAAAAATAAATAAATAAACTCTGAAATTTTAAAAATAAATTCAAAATCCGAAGTACAAGTCTAGAATTTCAAATAAAAAAATCATTTTTTTTTGTTTAATTTAATAAAAGATTAAACAAACATAGCTAATATTAGTCCATAAA
The DNA here is from genome assembly GCF_002870075.4 of Lactuca sativa. NCBI lineage: Eukaryota > Viridiplantae > Streptophyta > Magnoliopsida > Asterales > Asteraceae > Lactuca > Lactuca sativa. The sequence goes on along the minus strand of NC_056626.2, from coordinate 1,951,145 downwards.
ATTAGACATTTTAAAAAAATAAAAAAAATAGTGACATAATACATTACGAAATGTAACATTCGGAATCCGAAAAAAAATTCTTTGTAAATTAAAATATTTAAATGATTATTTTTAAAAACTGAAAAAAAAAATATTTTTTAAAAAAAACCTCATTTGTAATGGTTAAATTACTCAATTTCCTTAATAATAAAAGCAGGGAATTATATGTAACTATAATTAAAAATTTGGGATATGTAACTACAATTAAATGGTTAGATTATTCAATTTCCCTAATGATAATAGTAACAGAAGAGGTGGGGCAGGATATGTAACTACAATTAAAAATTGGGGACCCCTCGTTAGAAAGAGACGCTCTATTTTAGTATTTTAAACTTAAATTAAAAATATTTTATTTTATTTTTTAAATGTGACCCGGAAAGAATAATAATTGCAGCCTTTGACGTTTCCATCTTCAACTCCCACACGCAAACACCTTTGACTCCCCCGCCCATCTTTTTTTTTTTTTTAATATTACAAGTTTATTTTATTATATTGTTATACTAAAAAAGGTTTCTAAAAGAAATTGAATTGCAAAGTCGTTCCTCCACAAAATTTCAATGTCTTTCGCTACAGTAGTTTTAGTTGCTCCGTAAACGAGCCTTAGTAGTATATTTTCATGTCGTTTTTGTGTGTCCCTTTTTCAAATATGATTTTAATTCCCTTCTCATAATTTTATATCAACATATAAAATCATTTCTCATCGTTTCATTAGTCCGGAGAAACTAGTATCATATTTGTCATATTTCTCATATTATTTTTCTGTCATATCAGGTCAAATTATTTTCTACTGTCTTTTAAATCTTCACATTTAATTGGTGGTTTGTCGTGATCTGTTGACTATTTGGGACTCTGGTATGTTCATCTCTTTTAAAACATCCAGGAATATAATGTTGACTGAGGATCCTCCGTTGACGAGGATCCTTCTGACAAAATGGTTGGCGAAGTAAAGAGTGATCACCGGTCCATCGTGATGGAGATCATGAACGTCTGCTCTATCTGTTTCATTAAAGGTGATCTCTTTCTCATTTGTGATCGATGTATTCTTCTCAGGCCTTTCTTATTTCTTCGTTTTCAACACTTTAGCATGGATTTTTGCTGCAGAATACCACAAATGTCAAAATTTCTCGAGATAACATTGATTACCTTGGCATCCGCAGGAGCAGATCCTGGTTTCTCTAGAATCTTATGAGGATCCTGATCCTTTTTCTTTATATCTTTCTTTTCTTCTTCCAAGGATCTCTTTGAGATATCTCTTGCTGAGTAGTTAACAGATCTCCTTCCTGAGGGCTATGTAATCTTCCATATTGTGACCAAAGTCCTCATGGTATGCACACCATTTTAACATGTCTCTCCAGGTAGTGGACTTTTCTCCCTTTCTTGGCCATCTCGCTTTGTCGCTAAGATCATGCATGGAAAATATTAAATCGGAAACATCCACAAAAAAGCAATAGTCAGTGATCTTAGGAAATTCTTCTTCCTCCCCTTCATCTTCAAGGGAATTAACCCTATGATTATCAGGTTTGGACTTATAGAATATCTGGAACAAGGATTCGGCCTTTCTAACGGGGTTATTGTATAAGTTTGGTGCATTGCTCATCTTTTGGATCTCCTTGTCTTCTTCGGACCTTATGAATCTTAGTGCTTTATTTCTCACTTCGTCCATACTTTTGCATGGACTTATTACAAGGTCTTCGTAGAAGATAGAGTCTTTCTTTAAGCCTATTTGAAGGCTTCTATGATAGTTTCCATATCGATGTTGGGGATACTCAGGGGTTCCCTGCCATGCCTATTCACAAATCCTTAAAGGATTTCGTAGGATCTTGAACTACCCGATAAAAATCACTAGTGATCTTTTTGAATGTTCTACTACAAGAAAATTGATTGTTAAACATGAATAACTAAGTGAGAAAATATAGTAATAAAGTAAGGAGGGACGTTAAGAAACCATTTTAAGGCTAATCCTATGAGGGTTGAACCAAAACCCTTGCATAGATAATCTTCTTTCAAATGTGTGGGAATAGGGATGATTTCCATTCTTTCCCTATATTGTATCACATGTACTTCAGGATCTGTGGTTCCATCGTTAGGCTTCATGTCGGATGTTTGGAAACGCATTAGGACTTCAGTATAAGTTATCGTAGGAGCAAATATATATATCATGTGGCTCGTGGGGGATACTTTTGGTATTGATAGAACCACTCCCGGCACAATTGAGATCATTTGCCTTAACTGTTGAAGTTCCTTGGCCATGACCATGCTCATTCCTGCATCAAGGTCCATAGAGTTAGTATTAACAGTATTATTGTTCACGAAGTTACTAGAATCCTTGTTCTTAGGAGCGACGAAGGTTCCGTCGGGATCCTGGATCACATGGGTTCGCTCGCTTGGAGTTATGCTCCACATAGGAGCAGGTGTTGGTGATGAGGATCCTATCTCCTAGTGTTTTCCTGAGGATCCTATACTGTCAAAGTTTAAGATCTTGGGCTGCAACATTAAGGTTGCTACTTCTTGGGGTTTATGTATCTTTGTCCTCATTCACTCTATTTCCTTTAACATCGTCATGTTGTCATCTTGTTGTTGAGTAACTTGTCGTTCCATTCTCTTCATCATGTCAAAGAGCTCGTTGTTGGAAATCACTACAGGAGGATCCTGAAATCCTTGGGTAGTGACCAGAGAGGTGTTTTTCTTCGGTCCCTCAAAAGTCTTCTTAAGAGCTCCGCTTGGAGGTGGTTGAAGGTTTTTAAAGGAAATGGGAGGAATGGAGGAAGCGGATAAGGTCGGTTGGGTAGACATGATTCTCGATCAATTGTGAACACCAGGGCCCCACAGTAGGCGCCAAATTGTTTTGGTTAAAAATTGATCTATTTAACCAAATTATATGAGAGGCTGTGGTGTTTTCAGGTAATGAAAATATCGAATAGTAATCAAAAGGATACAAGTGAGTTACAAGTAAAACCCTTGATCCTTATAGGATCTCCGACATAAAACCTTGGGAGGTGATAATAATCACCTGCCTTGTTCTTTTTATTGATTCGAATGTGAGATTATAGAAATGTTAAAGATAAAATGAGTACAAATGTAATAGTAGAGCTAATCGTGTGTGTAGTGTGTATAATACAAGTGTGTTTATATGTAAGGTCACACCTTATGATCTGATAAGTCAAAAACTCTATACGCTAATTGCCAGTGCCAACGTCAAGATCAACAGCAACGCCAATGTCTCAAGTTTATTAGTGTCAGCGTGTAGTCATATTATCTTGTGTAACCTTTGTATATTAGGTAATGATACATATAAGAATATAATAGATAGCAGATCTGATATGTTTGTTATGAAGATTAGTTCTTAGTATAGATTAGATACAATCTTTTTAATTGAAGGATAATAGATCAGTATATAATCAACACTAAGGTAAACCCTAATGGTAAAAAGTCTTGGTGACCGTCTTTATGACAACCCGTTTTCTTGGTAAAAACAACTCCTTTCTTGGTGAATGAAAATTTGGTGAATCCTTTGCGTCATTTACTTTTTTGTTCTCTATTTGCTTAGTAATTTTGTTCTTATTTGTTATACTTGAAGTGTATCCGATCAAAACAAACCTTCAATTGGTATCAGAGCGGGTTTTTGACACACTCAAGTAATCATGTCAGCTTCTAATAATCCCAAATCCTTTAGTCTCAATTGGATTCCTCCTTTCGATGAGCACCACTTCGCCATGTGGAAAACTAAGGACATGGTTGTTCTTCAAACTATGGATTATGAGATGCGTAAAATTGTTGAAAATAGTCCTCACATTCCTACGTATCAACTATGGTCAATAATGCTCCCGTCAGTCCTTTAAAGCAAAAACCAAAGACGAGTTATGACTGTGATGACAAGAAACTGCTTAGTCTTGATGTGAAAGCCAGGGCTGCAATAGGAAACTCTCTTCCCAATCATGTGTATCATCCTATACAGAATTATGAGTCAACTCAAGTGATGATGGATACGCAAACAGTGGCTTATGAAGGTATCGTGGAATTACATGCCACAATCATCAACAATCTTAATCGGAGATACGAGCACTTCTTCGCTCAACAAGGTGAATCACTAATCCAAATGTTTAAAATATTTAACTGCTTGGTTAATTATATGCGTATGCTGGGAGTTGTCAAGCATTCTTCTTAGTTAGTTTTGAAGTTTCTGGACTCTCTTGGGAAAAGTTGGGAACATCACGCTGATGTCCTTACAACTAGTGAAAAGATCAACACCATGGATCTGAACTCCTTATTTAGAAACCTTCGAAACTATGAAAAGACCAAATCTCATCGCAAAGATATAATGAAGGAACAAAGCATGGAAAATTCTGTAGCATTGGTTTCTCAAAAGGAAGCAATGAAGCACTTCAGCAACTCAGATGACTCAAATTAGGGTGAAGAGAGCGGTGAGGATATCACTGATGCACTAGTTGCCAACGTTGCACTTATTTTCAAGCGTTATGAAGAAAGCAGATCAAATGGGGGTCGAAGAGCTCAGTTCAAAGGAGACAGTTCAACAAGAAGATCCACTTTAGAAAATAAAAACTCAAGTAATTGTTTTAATTGTGGAAGCCCTGACTATTTTGCCAAGGATTGCAAATTGAAGAAAGAAGCTCAAATTTATGAGAATTATGAACTGATGTACAAGAAGTTATTGGCTCATATGAAGAAGGAGAACATCTCTCTACCAAAATATTTCATTGCAAAACAAGAGGATCATGAAGAATGGGTGGAAAAAGAGGAGACATCTGAAGATGAGGGATTGGATGTTAAGGTTCCAATGGCTCTTATCAATGATTCCTCTAATGGTAATCTTAACATGTGTGACACTGATACTTGTCAAGCTGTCCAAGGATCAAGTCTAAATCAAGATCACACTTGGTATCTAGATAGTGGGTGCTCTAGACACTTGATTGGTCTCAAGTCTCTCTTTACAATTTTTGTGAAGAAATATGGTCCTATGGTGGTGTTTGGCGACAACAAAGAAGAAGCTGTCATGAGCGTTGGAACTTTTTAGTGCATGGTGTTCAAGCTAAAGGAGGTGTCCTATGTCAAAGGACTAAAAGAAATCTCATCTCCATCAGTCAACTTTGTGATGCTGGTTATAAAGCTCTTTTTGATTGCCTTGAAGGAAAGGGTTTTGATTCTGAGAACAAAATTGTGCTTACTGCACTCAGGAACAACAACATTTATATGGTTTGATTTTGCTTTCTTGGATAGTGCTACTTTATTTTTTTATTACGTTATGCTTCTCTTGCTTTTATATTTTTGAAAATAAGCTGCTAGAATTTCAATTTTCTATGACTTTTTGCTTCAAAAAAGTTCTTTTAAACTTTTATTTTTACCAATGAAGTATACATAGTACATTTTTCTATGAATGTTTCCTATACATGTTATTCTCTATCGATAGTGATCTTAACCAATTTGTTCCTTTTGAAAGGATCAACGTGTCATTCCTTGAACGCATTAACTTCTTTGTAGAGCTAGTTGACGCTGACTATGCATCTTTTCTTTAGCGCCAACAACTCTCTCCCTGATGCTGATGCTCAAGCTGATTGACTAGTTTCATCCTGTAATTGAGACCAAATTAGGGATAACTGTGCCAAAATGTGTTCTTCTAGACACATATCTCTTCCTTATGGAACAATGTATCTCTATTTTAATGGGATGAGGTGAAGATAGGTAACAGAGCACATTTATTTTCATAGATGCTCTCACTACAACACCAACTCCCCTAAGAAATTCGGAGGCGTCTTCAACAAGGCACTAGTCCCATATTGTCTTCCTTCAAGGATCACAACGAGTGGAACCTTTGAGTTTTGTCTTGGTGACTCTCGTAACTTGAAGGATACAAATATTGGATCCTCTTAAATCATTGGTTACAAAGACTGGTTGATATCCTTCTCTTGTTCTTGGTGAACATGAATTTTGGAATCAATCTGCAAAACCTCAACGATTAAAGGCATTCTCACTCTTTGTTTACTATGAATTGTGTTTTTGTTTAATTTTTGGTTGATCTTGTTCTCTCTCTTTTATAGACATTATCAAGGGGTAGATATATCAAAAAATGGAAGTTCATTTATGGCCATTCAATTCAAAAAAACTGATGGACCGAGTCTTTATCATGCTTCTGAAAAAGCTGCAAAAATAACGCTTTTAGAATATTTCCTTGTTTGACTAACTCCTTTGTTTGTATTCTTGGTGAACATGAATTTTGGAATCAATCTGCAAAACCTCAACGATTAAAGGCATTCTCACTCTTTGTTTACTATGAATTGTGTTTTTGTTTAATTTGGTTGATCTTGTTTTCTCTCTTTTATAGACATTATCAAGGGGTAGATATATCAAAAAATGAAAGTTCATTTATGGCTATTCAATTTGTAACATCCGGTTTTCCAGGTATATTGATTTATGTTATATTCCTTTAATTATGTGAGATGACTCGACGAGTTGGTGCTTAGACTCATCGAGTCTGGTCGCGGCTGGATGACATGGTTATGAGGGGACTCGACGAGTCAGGGGAGCGACTCGCAGAGCTGACAAAAGAAACCCTAATTTCTCGGGTTTAGGACCTATTTAAAGGCCCTTATGGCCTCCATTTGCGGCTACCAGTTCATAGAGAGAAACCCTTGAGTGTGTGAACGTTTTGATAGAGAAAGGAAGCCATTCTTGACCTTTGTGGTGTTGTTTAGCAAGAAGAAGGAGGTTCTAGCATAGAGGAAGCCAAGAAGGTTGCTATTCTGTGGATTTGAGGCTAAGATCATCTCATTTGAGGTACCTTTTCGATCCATCTTCTGATTTATCAGGTAGATATGGATTTAGGGTTTCTTATGCCCTTTTGTTGGGATGAGTTGAGGTCCAAATAGTCCCTTACGGCGAGGAGGATTTAGATTTGGATCCACAGAGGTCCAGGGAGCCTTACTCATCAAGCTTTATGAAGAGTAATGAAGATTAGGACCTTGGGTTTAAGTATTTGGGGCTAAATCGTCATATATGGTCATTTAGACGTTGCATGTGCATCAAGATAGAGACTTTACGTGATTATTGAGATACAGGAGGTTAGATCTAAGGATTAGAGGAACAGATCTGACCTCAGGAAGTCTCTTGAGTTTGTGAATGGCATGAACTCGCCGAGTCCAGGAATAGACTCGACGAGTAGGAGCAGGTTTCCCCGAGGATCACAAAATTGATGACTCGCTGAGTTGAGGGAATGACTTGGTGAGTCAGAGGGGATTTAAGGGACTTGAATTCACGACTGAACTCGCTGAGTCAAGAGCCGAACTCGACGAGTTAGGACGGGTTGTCCCACAATTTACGATCAGTGTCGAGTTGAAGAGTGGGGGATTGACTCAGTGAGTCAAGTGAGTGTCAGGATTTTGAAGGACACACATGGACTCGCCGAGTCACATTGGTGCACTCGCCGAGTCTGGTCAAAGTTTGACCATTGAATTTGTTGACTTTTAGGTTTTGGTCGACATTCGGACTAGTGGGTTTGTTGGATAAGGTGTCTAAGTCCATAACTATTTCTGGTATGTACTTGACCCGACCCGGCATGGTCCATTTGGGTTGCATGGCACCATGCAATTGGATAAACTAAATGAGAAAAATAACGCTTGGAGATTATTAATATATTATAAGTTCTAATATATTAATAATATTATTTGATTAGTTTGATCAAGAATTAATTTAGAATTAATTAAGTGATCAAAAGATAACTAATTAAATATATGGGTTGATTAAGTAAATCATCCATATCTTGTATAGTGGGCTAAAAGGCTCCATGGATCATCAAGTTGGGTTCCACCCATAGGATGCTCCATAGATGCTCCATGGGAGTTACAAACCCATGGGTCATGGAAATGAAGAGTCATGACACATTAGGGTTTAACCCTAGATGTGTCAACACTATATAAGTAATATGATCTCCTCCCAAATCGGACACACTAAGTAATAAGGGGGCTTGGCCGATTTTGAAGAGTGTGTATTCTCCCATAAGTTCTTCCAAGAGCATTTGGTGTTGTGTGAAGCATTTGAGGCATCACCACTTGAGGTGCTAGGCTCACAAGGTTTCAAGGAACACAAGCAACAACAAGGTAAGTTATTCTATCTATACTTTATGTTAAAATTGTTCCCCATATATGCTAGATAGGAATATAACCTTGGAATTCAACTTTGCATGACAAATTAGACAAACATAGATCCAAGGTTATTAGGGTTGCATGTACACTTAGGAAGTGTTAGTATGCTCAAAACCCATCAGTGGTATCAGAGACTAGGCTTGTTTGTTCTTATTTGTGCTTAAAAGTTGAAAACAGGATCGAAAATTTGCTGTCTGCGATCGGACTCGTCGAGTCCATAGGGGGGACTCGTCGAGTCCATGAGTATCTTCAACCAACTCGGCGAGTCATGTTCATGCACTCGGCGAGTAGGGTCGAATGAGTGCAGAATTTCGATTCAGTTGCTGGAAAATGAATTAGAAACATTACCCTAAACTGTTTTAGTAAATATAAACTTGTTTTTGGTGGTGTAATGTTTTGCTAATTCATTTACAACAACTAGTTATCAAAATTACAAAGTTTTATGTAATTTTTGATTATGTTCATATTCATGTTCTTGTTCTTATGATGTTTTAGATGATCATAGGAATTATTTGTAACCTATTTGGTAGTTTAATTCTTGATCATAATGTGTTTTAATGGAGTCCATAACTTATCCTTAAGTTATGGAAAACCAAGAGTCACCCTTGAGTTAAAACCATTAAGAAAACACAAGAGTTATAAAAATGAAGAGTCTTCATTTTATGACTCTATTAAACTCATAAGTTACAAGAAATGAAAAGTTTTGAAAGTTACAAAACTTGCCCTCAAGTTTTGGAACAAGTAAAGTTAAGTTAAAACTTTAGTTCCAACCCCTAGAATTTTAAAAGTTAAAATTCAACCCTTATACTTATATTATGATGATTTAATAATTATATATATATATATATATATATATATATATATATATATATATATATATATATATATATATATATATATGTATAAGAACAAGTCGTCTTACCGCTAGTACGCCTCATTCACGAAGCCGGTCTATAAGGTGGGTATAAGGTTGTTGCCTATAAAATGGTGACTTAATGGGTGTATATTCTCACCCACCGCTTGCTTGACTGGTGGAGGGTCGTTAGCCGAACGGGTAAGACAAGGACTTATAAATTCTCATTCAAAGTATGATGAATATATAAAGTAACTAAATGTTTATTAAATTCCCAATCTTAGTTACTTTAGGAAAAATGTGAATAAGGTGCTAATCCATGAAATTACACTTTACACTTTGTCTGAGTCGTTGGTGGAGCGTGTGTGGTTAACCGGCACACTAACTTGGACTTAACAAGGTAGGTAAAGGGTGACTTAAGGTTTATTATAGTATCGGTGGAGCGTGTGTGGTTTACCGGCACATCGATTGAGTGATAAACTTTAAGGGTACCAAGTGATTTGCATGGTTACTTCACACCTCGTTTTGTGATCCTCGGCATCCCAGTCACAAAACCTGGAGGGCACTCCCGAGATTGAAACATGCCTTTGAAAAGTTCATTGGATCTCAAAGAATCTAGGAATTTCTAAAACCAATAAAAACTAAATATTTAATATTTCGGTTTTCGTGGTGGAAATTGGTGAATCGTCATTCACCTACCTTTCAAATATGGTATAGCTTAGATTACGGCATACCTCTTCTAAGTTATATTATATTGTGATTGGATCCTAGCCTTAATATTACATTTGGGTGTTTTATTAAGGACTCTCTTAAATCTAAACTAAACTTGTTCTTCTTTTCAGATGTCTTCAACTAATGCTTCTGGCTCGAATCCTAATGGCTCCTTTACTCTTATGAGTCTGTGTGGGAAAGTCACCTTTGATGGATCCAACTTCAATAAGTGGATCAGAAACATCAGGATGATTACCCGCTACGAGGACAAAGAATATGTCCTTGACAAGGAGCTTAAGGAAATTGACGAGTCCACTGCAACTCCCCAGGAGATCGCTGACTTTCATACTCATGAAAGAGATGCAACCAAGGTGGCTTGCATCATGTTAGCCACCATGACAGCTGAACTCCAAAAGTCTTATGAAGACTTCTACCCTTATGAAATGCACCAAGATTTGATGGAAAGATACCATCAAAGTGCACGACAAGAGAGGTACGAAGTCATCTGCTCCATGATAACGACCATGATGAAGGACGGAGAGTCTGTCACGAGCCACATGCAGAAAATGCAAAGGTATGTGGATCGGTTGCTGAAGCTCAATGTGAACTTCCCTGAGGAGCTTGCAATAGATATCATTTTGCACTCCTTACCATCGTGCTATGATCAATTCCGCATGACATATCACATGAACAAGGAAGAGGTCACCCTCAGCAAACTTCAGGGACTTCTCAAGACCGCAGAAACAGGTCTTAAGGGGAAGTCAGTTGCTATCACTCCTACTCCAGAAACAACTCCGGTCTTGGCAATCGGGCAGAGTCGGGGGAGGAAGAGAAAGAGATCTTCAAAGGGTACCAAGGCTCGGACCCTTGATGGCTCTTCTTCAAGTGGAACCAAGAAAGGTTTCATTACTCCTTCTTCTGACCCAAAAGAGGCTGAATGCTTCTATTGTCACGAAAAAGCTCATTGGAAGCGGAACTGCCCAAAGTACCAGCAAGATGTAAAGGATGGGAAAGTCAAACCCAACCATGCAGGTATTTACACTATCATTTCTAATAACTCACCCCATTCGAAATCTTGGGTCCTTGATACAGGTTGCGGAATTCATATTTGTTGTGACTTGCAGGGACTAGGAAGAAGTGAGAATGTGGAGCAAGGAAGAATAAACTTAATCATGGGGAATAGGAAAGTTACACCTGTCACCAAGATTGGAGTTTATACTTTATCGCTAAGTAGTGGGTTAAATTTAGATTTGAATAAATGTTGTTATTCGCCAGAAATGGCAAGAAATATTATTTCCTTTCATGCATTGTACAAACAAGGTTTCACCTTTTCGTTTGATAATGAAGTTGGTTCGACTAATGCTTTCTTTAATAATGTACTTTATTTTAAAGCATTACCTTGTGATGGTGTGTATGAAGCTGTATCTATTGTAGATAACTTAGGAAATAATGTTTTGTGTATTGATTCTAATAATAATAACTTGGATAAAGCATCATTATGGCATTGTCGTCTTGGACATATAAGCAAGAAACGCATAGGCCAACTCCAAAAGGATGGAGTCTTGGAGTCGTTTGACCTAAAGTCAAATGATAGTTGCGAATCATGCTTACTTGGAAAAATGACAAAGTCACCCTTCACAGGCTCATGTGAAAGGGGTGAAGGTTTGTTGGACCTTATACACACGGATGTGTGTGGACCATTCAAACATGCCACTAGAGATGCTAATCGTTATTATTTAACTTTTACCGATGATTACAGTAGATATGGATATGTCTACTTAATCAAGCATAAGTCAGAGACTTTCGAGAAGTTTAAGGAATTTAAACAGGAAGTCGAGAATCAATTGGGCAGGAACATTAAGATGCTTCGATCCGATCGAGGTGGTGAGTATCTTAGTTCAGAGTTCCTCGACTATCTAAAGGAATGTGGGATTGTCTCACAATTGACACCTCCCAGGACACCGCAGTTGAATGGTGTGGCTGAGAGGCGTAATCGAACCTTGTTGGACATGGTTCGTTCCATGATGAGTCGAGCTTCGCTACCAATCTCATTTTGGGGGTATGCATTAGAGACTGCTGCCCATATCCTTAATCTAGTCCCTACAAAGAAAGTTGCCAAAACTCCTCACGAGATGTGGACTGGTAAAGCACCTAAACTAGACCACATCAAGATTTGGGGCTGCGAGGCTTTCGTGAGACGCGAGACTCATGATAAGCTCGAACCCCGAAGCGAGAGGTGTATTTTCATCGGCTACCCACAGCATTCCTTTGGTTACCTCTTCTACAGACCTAGTGACAACGTGGTCTTTGTAGCAAGAAGAGGAGTCTTTCGAGAAAGAGAGTTTATAAGCCAAGGAGACAGTGGGAGGCAAGTTGATCTTGAAGAAATTCAAGAGTCAAGTGGTGAAGGAACTTCAAACTCTAGCCCTCAACTTGAGGAGGAAACTCCTGTTGAGCCAATTGACGAATCTGTACCTCTGAGGCGTTCCACGAGAGTTAGGAGTGCACCTGAGCATTACTATGGATTCCATATTACTGCAGAAGGTGAGACACTTATTAGTGATGAGACACTAGTAAGTCAAGATGACCCTAACAGCTACGAGGAAGCCATGGCAGGCCCCGAGTCTGCTAAATGGAAAGAGGCTATGGATAGCGAGATACAATCCATGTATGACAATCAAGTTTGGAACTTGGTTGAGAATGTACCAGGTCGAAAGACTGTAGGGTGCAAATGGGTCTTCAAAAAGAAGACCGACATGGATGGTAAAGTACACACTTATAAGGCTAGGCTGGTTGCAAAGGGCTTCTCTCAAATTCCTGGAGTGGACTATGATGAGACCTTTTCTCCGGTAGCCAAGATTAAGTCTATTCGGGTTCTGTTAGCTATAGCCGCATTTCATGACTATGAAATTTGGCAAATGGATGTCAAAACCGCTTTCCTTAATGGAAAGTTGGCTGAAGATGTTTACATGAGTCAGCCAGAGGGTTTTGTCAGTAACGAGTACCCTAATAGAGTGTGTAAGCTTGAGAAATCCATTTATGGATTAAAGCAAGCACCTCGCAGATGGAATCTTTGCTTTGATGAAAAGGTCAAGGAATTTGGCTTTTCTAGGAGTGAAGATGAATCTTGTGTATATGTCAAGGCTAGTGGGAGTATAGTTAGCTTTTTGGTATTGTATGTGGATGACATACTACTCATAGGAAACGACATTCCAACCTTGCAGGAAGTAAAGTCCTGGCTTGGAAAGTGTTTCGCTATGAAGGACCTTGGTGAAGCTGCCTATATTTTGGGGATAAGGATTTTGAGAGATCGGAGTAAAAGACTAATTGGACTTAGTCAAAGTACCTACTTGGAGAAGATTCTGAAGAGATTCAGAATGCAAAACTCCAAGAAAGGAGAGTTGCCCATCCAGAGTAGCGCCAAGCTGAGTAAGACACAAAGCCCTAGCACTGAGGCTGAGATAGCAGAAATGAGTCGAATACCTTATGCTTCGGCTGTAGGTTCGATCATGTATGCTATGACGTGTACTCGACCTGATGTAGCCTTTGCCTTGAGCATGGTTAGCAGGTTTCAGGGGAACCCTGGCAAGGCACACTGGATTGCGGTAAAGAATATTCTCAAGTACCTACGAAGGACTAAGGACTGGGTCCTTACCCTCGGTGGGAGTGATGACTTGAGAGTTGTAGGGTATAGTGATGCTAGCTTCCAGACTGATAGGGATAACTTCCGCTCTCAGTCGGGCTGGGTCTTTACCCTAAATGGAGGAGCAATTTCTTGGAAGAGTTCCAAGCAAGAGACAGTGGCAGATTCTACTTGTGAATCAGAGTATATTGCAGCTAGCGAAGCGGCAAAGGAGGCGTTATGGCTGAGGAACTTCATTGGAGACCTTGGAGTTGTACCAGCTATTAAAGAGCCGATGGAAATTTTCTGTGATAGTGAAAGTGCTGTTGCCTTAGCCAAGGAACCAAGGGATCACGGGAGATCCAGACACATCGACAGAAAATACCATTTCATCAGACATCGGATCGAAGAAGGACTCCTCGTGGCAAAGAGGGTATCATCAGATGAGAATCCGGCAGATCCCCTCACGAAGGGACTGACTCGGGTTAAGCATCTCCAGCATGCTCGGAGCATAGGGCTGAAGGATGATATTAGATTTAGTAGTTAGATAATCTCGAAATTTGTAAAGTGTAATTGACATTTGATGATGAATAAAAGTGTTTTATTTATGAGTAAAGTGTTGCTATCTCTTGTCGATCGTTTACTATATTTCTTTTGCATGTTTTGACTTCCAGAATAATTTTGTTTGGTATAACATATTATTCAAACCTCCACAGTCGGTCATATGTCGGAAGTAGGTATGAATCAAGACTGTCATGTTTGGTTGTAGAGGTCTGGGACAAGGCTACGACAATCATGAGTGCTCATAAGTTCTGAGCATTGGACTCAACCCACGCTCACTGGAATCACTTCATGGAATTCTATCTCGAGTGATCGTGAGACGGTAATATCATATAAGTCTTTAAACCTAGAGATATGATTTGTTACTTACAAGTTGGTTAGGCATTGATTGTACGAAAAACGCATTGGTAACTTGATGTTATAAAATCGTGCTCTTATGTGTAATTCAATGAGTAGTAGAACAAACATATGAGTCGAAGTTTATCTGTTCCTTCTTGGATTAGAAGCTGATATCTGGGCCCCTCGATGATTTTGTTTTGACCTATGTACCGGGCCCGGTCAGAACTAAATTGATGTGTTCAATGAAGTTCTTTGTCAAACAAATCGGAAATCGGGAAACAAATGTTGGACAATAAGTAAGACATTGTTCCATGTATTTGTCCGACTGATATCTAGAACAGAGGATTATATGATCACTTATCTTAAATGGCGTACCATCATCTTCTCAAGTTTCGAGAAACCTTGTAAAGAGCTACGATTGCCGATCGGTTCCTGAAGTCATACTTGCAGTAATAGTTACTAGACTTATCCAAGTGGGAGACTGTTGGATAAGGTGTCTAAGTCCATAACTATTTCTGGTATGTACTTGACCCGACCCGGCATGGTCCATTTGGGTTGCATGGCACCATGCAATTGGATAAACTAAATGAGAAAAATAACGCTTGGAGATTATTAATATATTATAAGTTCTAATATATTAATAATATTATTTGATTAGTTTGATCAAGAATTAATTTAGAATTAATTAAGTGATCAAAAGATAACTAATTAAATATATGGGTTGATTAAGTAAATCATCCATATCTTGTATAGTGGGCTAAAAGGCTCCATGGATGCTCCATGGGAGTTACAAACCCATGGGTCATGGAAATGAAGAGTCATGACACATTAGGGTTTAACCCTAGATGTGTCAACACTATATAAGTAATATGATCTCCTCCCAAATCGGACACACTAAGTAATAAGGGGGCTTGGCCGATTTTGAAGAGTGTGTATTCTCCCATAAGTTCTTCCAAGAGCATTTGGTGTTGTGTGAAGCATTTGAGGCATCACCACTTGAGGTGCTAGGCTCACAAGGTTTCAAGGAACACAAGCAACAACAAGGTAAGTTATTCTATCTATACTTTATGTTAAAATTGTTCCCCATATATGCTAGATAGGAATATAACCTTGGAATTCAACTTTGCATGACAAATTAGACAAACATAGATCCAAGGTTATTAGGGTTGCATGTACACTTAGGGAGTGTTAGTATGCTCAAAACCCATCAGTTTGAAGGGTAAAATGGTCTTTTAGCCTTCTTAGAGGACATATAGGAGTCTAGTCTAGCCTGGAGAGTTGATATTAATTGAGATAATTGTTATGTTTTAGGCTGAGGCTCGATCAGTGTACATGCGAGCGAGATACTACCTGAGATATCTGAGGTGAGTCTTCTCACTATACTGTACCTGGAAGGGTACTTATGTGTGTCCGAAAGATCTTGTATGATATGAAACATGTGTTATATGTTGATATGTGGTATGTATGTGTTATGTATGCTATGTATGATGAGGACCGGAAGGTCAAGATGATATGGACCGGAAGGTCAAGAGAACATGGACCAGAAGGTCAGGAGATTACGGACCGGAAGGTCGATACGGGTAGGACCGGAAGGTCTACCGGGATTCGGGACGGAAGTCCCCTGAGACACTTGGATCGGAAGGTTCCACAGAGTTATGGCCTGGAAAGGCGTATGTGTTGTATGTGGTATTTTGGGGAACTCACTAAGCATTTATGTTTACAGTTGTTGTGTTGTGTTTCAGGTACTAGCGAGGACCGTGGGAAGGCACCTGCGTGACCCGTACACACAGAGAGAAGACTTGATTTTGATCTTGGGATATGTTTTGAATTGATATCAATTGTGGAACACTTTTGAGAATGTTTAGTATATGAAAAATTTGGTTGTTGAAAAATGAAAATTTTGTTTTAAAAATCATGTTGTTACAAGTTGGTATCAGAGCCTTGGTTTGAGGGACTCGGATGCACCTTCGGGCGTATCTGAACTCAAACTGAGGATTTGAGAAAATTTTCAAACGATAAAACTAATTTAAAAAAAAACAAGTGATTTTGAGACAACCAGAGCGGAGCAGTGTGTATGGACAGCCAAGGGTCATGAGGGGGCCTGTCGATCGGGTGCTTGCTACAAATGTGGCAAGGTTGGGCGCTTTCTCATTCCCTTTTGGTTTTATAATCATTTTTCGATTATTAAAAGGGGGAGAGATTTAGATATGGAAATTTGAAAGTTGACTTTTTCATATTACACGTACTTGAAGACCGAAGTGACCTCGACCATTTGAAGTTTATGAAATGATTCAATTGGAGATTCGGAAGTGATTTGAGTTTTCCCGGTTCATGATGGGTTTGGATTTATTGAAGATTTTTTGGGTGTGCTTTTATGCTCAAATTTTGGGTAATTTTTTTGGAGATTTGGGTACTCCTAATTATCCTTTGATGCTCAGTTTGTATGGTCTCACATCTAGAACCCGGATTGGCAAATCATTGAAGAATTGAAGATTTGAAGTTCATCTCTACATGTGTCACGCTTGAGGCTTGGTTCGTGAAGTTGCTCGATTTTGGAAGATTGAAGCGGGTCACCCATTCCTAAATTTGAGGGGGAGAATGTTGGGATGTAAAGTTGTCCATGTATGACTTTATAGTGGTTTGACTCTTGTAGACCCACTTGCATGTGGTAGAGTAGCCATGTGGCATTAGAGATAGATAGATAGATAGATAGATAGATAGATAGATAGATAGATAGAGAGAGAGAGAGATCTAAACACCTCTATATAAGGTGGGTTCCATACCACTTATAGAGGTGTGCTTGAGAGATGTAGTTTATAGTGATTAGTGAGTGAGGTATTTATGGAGTTCTATATCTAGTACCTTTTTTGTACTCATTTACTATGATCAAATACACTTTTTAGCACCCAAATCACCATGTTCTTTGTGTTCTTTAATTCCGCAGGCCAAATCAAATGCTCATAATGAAACAACGTAAATTTTAAAACCATTTTTTTTCATTTTTGTAAACATCAAAAACCATCGTTTAATATTCCAAATTCAAATGTGAACAATATTATCATAACGAAATACATCCCATGATCATAAAAACAGTTTCTCCGTGAGTGTGTACAATCACGTCGGCGCCTTCCCACGGTCCTTGCTAGTACCTGAAACACATAACACAACAACTGTAAGCATAATTGCTTAGTGAGTTCCCCCAAAATACAACCTACGCACATACGCCTTTCCAGGCCCTGACCTTCCGGTCCATGTGTCTCAGGGGACTTCCGTCCCGACTAGGTAAACCTTCCGGTCCTACCCACGTCAACCTTACGGTCCACATAACATATTCGCCTTCCGGCCCATAACATATTCGCCTTGCGGCCCATATCAAGCATATCATACATGGCACATATAACGAATAACTTATCACACATAACACATATATCTCATAGTATATCCGACCTTCCGGTCACACAGACAAACCCTTCCGGGTACAGTATAGTGAGAAAACTCACCTTGTGGAAAGTCTAAGATCTCGTGTCCTCGCTATCACTGAATCCAAACGACGGCTTAGCCTCGCCTAAACATAAAAATATCATTTATTACACAGAGACTTCCACCACTAAAACTTTACCCTTATCATCATTCCTCAGGGGGTAAAAGACCATTTTACCCTTCCTTGACCTAAAGTCCTTATGTTGACCAAAACCCTAAAAGTCAACAAAAGTCAACCCTGAGAGTACGCTGGGCGTACTGCTAGATGTACGCGGGGCGTACATCGCCAACCCTCCCTTGGATCGGGGTCTCCACCCAGTACGCTGCGCGTACTGGAAGTTACGCCCAGCGTAACCACCAGAATCAGCCACCCTCCATTTCTGGTCTTAATCGGTTAAGCCATTACTACAACTTCTAGATCCGACTCTTTTAGTGTGTCTAAACCCATAAAGTCGAGACCTTTAAGCCTTGGCATGGCTGTAAAGGCTCCAACATCACATAACAACCTTTTATTCAAACTCAAGGACCTAGATCTCATGCATGGTGCAATACCCACGTCCAAGATGCCATTTTTATGAGTCTACAACTCCAATATATCAGAAATATGAAGTATCTAAGCTTATGGAGGCCATTTGCACAAAAAGTCTCCACCTTTGGGGCTTAAACCCTAGAAAATGACATCTTAAGCATATAACATGAACCAAGTGACAAGATTCGAACTTTTTACCTGAAAATGAAGCTTTAACCCTTGCAAAGCTCAGATCTACACTTGAGCACCACTTCTAGCCTCTCCAACAAGCTCTTCTTCTCCTTTGCAACCTTGGAATGGCACCACCAAGCTTAGAATACACACACAATGGCCAAAGAACTAAGTTACACTCTTTTTAGGGTTTCACTCTGAGGGATGGTGGCTGAGAAGTCCAACCACACATTCCTTTTATAGCCCCTCCAAAGGAAATTAGGGTTTGGATCTGAATGAGTTACACCGAGCGTAACCTTGGGTACACCCCGCGTACTTGAGGGGGAACGCGTCCAAATGAGGCGCGCGAGTACGCGCAGCGTACACCTTGTACGCCCAACATACTCGCCTACCATGAAAAACCCTAAATTATCAACTTAACCAAGATGCAAGGCCAAAAGAAGAATACCTGGATTTCGGGCTGTTACAATTCTCCCCCACTAGAATCAGACTTCGCCCCCGAAGTCTCATACTATAAACAACTCCGGATACTGATCCCGCATCTTAGACTCGGACTCCCATGTCAGCTCGGACCCCTTCCGATGTTGCCACTGCACTTGTACCAGGGGTACTTCCTTGTTCCTCAGAACCTTAACTTTCCGATCCCTGATCGCTACCGGTCTCTCCACATAGTTCAGGCCTGCATCCACCTGAATATCATCCAATGGCACCACTTCCGACTCGTCGGCAATACATTTCCTCAACTGCGAGACATGAAAGGTATCATGGATCTGCCCCAACTCAGCAGGTAGATCCAACCGGTAGGCTACCCGGCCTACCCTAGCAATTACCCTGAAGGGTCCAATGTACCGGGGTCCCAACTTGCCCCTCTTCCTGAATCGTATCACTCCTTTCCAAGGAGAGACCTTGAGGAGCACAAGGTCACCAACCTGAAACTCGAGCTCAGACCGCCGTCTGTCCGCATAACTCTTCTGGTGACTCTGCGTGATCAACAACCTCTGCCTGACCTACTGAATCTGCTCGGTCATCTGGAGTACGATCTTCGTGCTACCTATCATCCTCTGCCCCACCTCTCCCCAGCAGATGGGGGTGCGACATCTCTGCCCATACAACAACTCAAAGGGTGGCATACCAATGCTCGAATGATGGCTGTTGTTATACGAAAACTCTGCTAAAGGTAGATAGGTGTCCCAGCTCCCTCCGAAATCCAAAACACATGCTCGGAGCATATCCTCAAGCGTCTGAATCATTCGCTCGCTCTGTCCGTCCGTCTGCGGGTGGTATGCGGTACTGAAATGCAGTCTCGTACCCAACTCCTCATGAAACTTCTTCCAAAATCTGGAAGTAAAACACACATCACGATCTGAAACAATCGACATCGGAACCCCATGCCGCGATACCACCTCCCTCACGTATAATTCCGCCAACTTCTCCGCAGAAGAGCTCTCGCTGATGGCTAGAAAATGAGCGCTCTTCATCAATCTATCCACGATCACCCAAATCGCATCGACTCCCCTCGCAGTCCGCAGCAATTTGGTGATAAAATCCATGGCAATCTATTCCCACTTCCATTCGGGAATCTCTAGCGGCTACAATTTACCGTACAGACGCTGGTGCTCGGCCTTCACCTGCCGACAAGTCAGGCATCTCTCAACAAACCATGCAACATCCCTTTTCATACAGGGCCACCAATACTCCTTCCTTAGATCCAAATACATTTTTGTAGCCCCAGGATGAATCGAGAATTTCGATCGATGCGCTTCCTCCATCAAAATAGTACGCGTACCGCCCACAAACGGTACCCAAATCCGACCCTGAAAAGTCATAAGCCCTCGACTATCCGTAACGAATCCTGATACCTGACCTACAACTCGCTCCCTTTTCTGATTTTCTGGCTTCGCAGCCTCAGCCTGAGCTCCTCGAATGGTATCCAAAATCGGGGTCATCACCGTCAACCTCATACGAATATCCTGGATCGGGGTGCTTTCCGCCCTACGGCTCAACGCATCGGCCACCACATTAGCTTTGCCCGGGTGGTACAGGATCTCACAATCGTAATCCTTCACCACGTACAACCATCTCCTCTGTCACATATTTAGATTTGGCTGATCCATCAAGTACTTCAGACTCTTGTGGTCCGTGTAGATGGTACACTGAACCCCATAAAGATAATGCCGCCAGATCTTGAGGGCAAACACCACAGCCCCCAATTCCAGGTCGTGGGTGGGATATCTCGACTCATGAGGCTTCAACTGCCTCGAAGCATACGCTATCACATGTCCCCTTTGCATAAGCACCGCCCCCAAACCCGTTATAGATGCATCACAGTACACCACAAAATCCTCCATCCCTTCCGGGAGTGCAAGCACTGGTGCCTCGCACAATTTCTGATGGAGGGTCTCGAAGGAGGACTGCTGCTCCGGTCCCCATGAAAACGCAACACCCTTCCGGGTCATCCTAGTAAGTGGCACGACGATCTTGGAGAAATCCTTGATAAACCTGCGATAATATCCAGCCAACCCCAGGAAGCTCCTGATCTCAGTGGGTGATCTCGACATCTCCCACCTTAACACCACCTCAATCTTGGCCGGGTCGACCAATATCCCTTTCTGGTTAACAAGATGCCCGAGGAACTGGACCTCTCGTAACCAGAAATCACACTTGGAGAATTTGGCATACAGCCTCTCCGATCTCAACACCCCAAGAATTTCCCTCAAATGTTCCTCATGCTGCTCCCTAGACCTCGAATATACCAAAATATCATCAATGAATACGATCACCGACCGATCCAACATCGGCCTGCACACCCGGTTCATAAGATCCATGAACGCGGCCGGGGCGTTGGTGAGCCCAAAAGGCATCACCACAAACTCATAATGTCCATAACAAGTTCTAAATGTAGTCTTCTGAATATCTTCATCCCGAACCCTCATCTGATGATAACCCGACCTCAAGTCTATCTTGGAGAACCAAGATGCCCCCTGCAACTGATCGAACAGATCATCGATCCTAGGTAACGGATATCGGTTTTTAACCGTCAACTTGTTCAACTCCCGATAATCGATACACATCCGGTGCGAACCATCCTTTTTCTTGACAAATAGAATCGGCGCTCCCCAAGGTGAGCTACTCGGTCGAATAAACCCCTTCCCCAACAGCTCCTGAAGCTGCGAGGATAACTCCTGCATTTCCGGTGGAGCGAGACGATAAGGCGCCTTGGCGATGGGCGCCGCTTTCGGAACTAAATCGATACGGAACTCCACTTGCCTTTCCGGAGGCACACTTGGTAACTCTTCGGGGAACACATCTGAAAACTCGCATACAACAGGAACGTCATCAACCAAATTGGGCCTCCCCGCGGCCACTCGAGTATCCGCCACGTAGGCTATGAATCCATTGCAGCCCTGCTGCAAACTCTGCCTCGCCCTGGAAGCCGGACAAAACGCCGACCCACACCGAGTTACCTCGCCATACACTGTAAGCACTCCCCCACTAGGGTCTCGAATCATCACCAGCTGTCTCTCGCAGTCAATGACTGCCCCAAACTTACTCAACCAGTCCATGCCTACGATGATGCAGACATCCCCCATCGCTATAGGAACCAAGTTTATAGGGAATTTGACCCCGAAAATCTCGAGCACACATCCTCGAATCACATCAGTGGCGTATACCGCTTTCTCATCTGCTATAGAAACTGGTAGGGGTCGACTCATCACCTCCCGATCAATACCGATGTGCTGGCTAAAAGCCAATGATACAAAAGACCGACTCGCACCCGAGTCAAATAATACCAAAGCAGGTACAGAATTCACAAGAAAAGTACCTACACATATCATAATATAAGCACAATACCTTATCATAAAAGTAAATATGCGAAAGAATACATACCGGCTACGACATCAGGCGTCGCGCGGACCTCCTCCGCAGTCAACTGAAAAGTTCTTCCATGAGCCTTCGGAGCCTTGGCCTTCACTGGCCGAGTCTCGGTAACCCTGGCAGCAGGCGTAGAACCCTGGCGAAGCTGGGGGCACTCGAACTTCTGGTGGCCGGTCTGGTTGCAATGAAAGCAAACCATAAATCCCTTGGGGAAATCCCTAGCAATGTGCCCCTCCTTGCCACACTTGTAGCAAGCACCCGATCGATATGCCCCCTCGTGACCCTTGCCGCACTTCTCGCAAGTGCGGCCCTTCTGACCTCCCGATCTCGAATCGGCGGACTTGGTCCGCTTGGCTGCCGGCTGAGACTGAGCCGGCCGCCGATCCACCCGTTGAGACTCGGC